>NC_045132.1:12826126-13067533 GCF_007655135.1 Punica granatum
CACTATTCACGATTAGGAAACCGGAGACGAACAGGCAGGCACAGAGTCATGAACAATAGGAGAAGAGCTGGGTCCATTAGAAAAGTCGAAGAGAGTAGTTGGAGGAACTTACAGGCAAAGAACCTCGAAAACAGCGAAACTGGCACTGCGGCACTATTCATCACCGAATCACCGGAGCACCGAAAGGTGTCCGATATGGGACTCTAAAAATCCATCTCAGTGCCAAAGTGACCAACGACACGTCCGGGCGTATTTCCGGGGCATACCGCATAAGCTGGGACACCCCGACCTCTCACGGACGCCTTTTCTGACGGGGCTCCGGGGCCCGCTCCACTAACAAGTAAACGACCCCCTAAAACAGGCCTACAGGCACCCAGGGACCACCGAGGTCATGGGACAAGCTTCAGATGACCATTCGGAACTCTACAGAGCTCCCCGAGGGACGTTTCAATGGTAGCGAACGCCTCCCGATGAATCTTCGGGGCACATTCACGGAAAACAGAGATCACAGCGATCCCCGAACGCCTCAAGACATTTGGGGGACACTGAGAAAGCTCCGGTGACAAGTCCCTAGGTCTTTCCGGGGCAACGGTCTTCGGTTGGAGACGACGAGCCAACGATCCCCCACGAGGCAAAAGGGTCACCGAAACGAACATTAAGGTGCACAAAGAGCAATCGGAGACCGGGGACGCTCAACTCCACTCCGAATGTCCGAACAGGGCAAAACCGATTCTCGAGGCGCCGAGTCATCCGAACGTCCGTTCACACGACGTATGGCGATATTGGTCTCATTCAAATCCTCTTCGTTCAAGCATTCCAAATCTATAAATTAATCGGACATCGGAGACCGGACGCGCGTTCAATCAAGTCTCAAGCTTTTTCCAGCTTTTCTCTTATTCGAATGGGACCCACAGCTCAGCCAAGCCAAGCCACCAAGCCGCGGCTCAATTCCCCACCGGCGGCTCAATCCTTGCCCCAATGGCTCAATCCCAAGAGCTTCCCTCAACCACATATTCAAAATATCTCTTACACATCCTCACATCAACTCCCATCTTTCCATCACTTCCCATCAACTTCCCACTCACTTTCCCCACCTTAATCTTCCCTCCAAAAATTCGGAATCCCTAAGCACCCATTAATTGCACTTCGTTTTCACTAAACAAGCCATTAAGTCTTCATTTATAAGCCCATTGCATCATTAATTTAATCACAACTCAACTTCCATCATCTCTCTAGCTTTCTCACTCTAGGAAACCCTCTCCAAGCCCTCTCAAACTTCAGCATTTTCCAGAATCGTCCAGCTCTCCCTCAGCCCGAAACCAAGGCAAAATTGCCGGAAAACACAACCATTTTCCGGCGACTGCCACTCAACCCGAACCAAACTTGACCAAACTTTATATCCCACACGTATTCGACCTCCCGAGTCCATTTCCGGTGTTAGTTTTGGCATTTGAAGCTCCCAGCATGCAGTTCCAACCCAGTCCAGAATCGGGTCCCTCGGGAGTTTCCCGGTTTCTAGGCGAGTTCTTCCTTCCCGACTTGTCCGAGCCTCAAACAAACTTCATACCCCACATGTATTCGACCTCTCGAGTCCATTTCCGACCTTAGATTTTCATTTGGAAGCTTCCAGCAGTCAGTTTTTCCCCTGTCCAGAATCGGGCTCCCTAGACGGTTTCACGGCTTTCCGGGCTTCTTCGACGCCACTCCTTCCCACGACCATGGCAAGTCATGCCATCACTTTCTAAGGGTTCCTCATGACCCTCACTCTCTCCCGTGACGAGGTGGTCACCTGCCGAGAGCCGCTCAACCGCACAAGACCGCCCTTTTCCCAATCTTTTCCTTTACCGGGTTTTCACAGTTTTTTATCGGTGTCTCTTTGCATTTCCGGTTGAAATCAGTCGTGCGCTCGCCATAAGCTGGTCATGAACACCAAGAGCAGTCCCTTAGAAATCGGAGGAACTCGAGCCAGCTCGGTGCAACACCCGGAGCCTCCCTTGCAGCCGTTTCTACCCAAACAGCCCAGTTGGGTCTGTCCCTCTGATTTTCTTTTCTGACCGGAATTTTGCAGGAGCATACAGGTCAGCTCGAGTTGAATCTCCCTACGAGCCACCTATCACTGTGATCCTCAATCAGTTAGGAGTCCAATGCCATCGATCTTGCACCAAAATACCACCGGGAGCCTCCTGGACAGCCATTCCTTTCCGACCTGCCCAGCCAGGTCAGTTCCGCCCAGTCGGTTCTGTTTTCTGCTAGCTAACCCGACTTTGTTTTTGATTTCCAGAAAATCTACGTGTCCAATCCTCATGAAACCACCGCAGGCATGATCCTCAGTCGGTTAGGAGTCCAATGCCACCGATCTTGCACCAAAAGACCACCGGGAGCCTCCCGTAGAGTCGTTTCTTCATCGGGGTGTCAGTCGGAAAATCTACGCGTGCTCTCCTCCCGAAACCACCGCAGACGCGATCCTTAGTCTCTTGGGAATCCAACGTAACTGGCCCCGCACGAAAATGCTATCTCGATCAACCGGTACAGCCCCGACAAGCCAGACTGCCAATCAGGTCTGCCAGTCGACCCGACTACACCAATTCGGGTCTGTTCGTTCCAGCTGAGTCTCCTGACTCCCTTTGCCACTTCTCTGACTCTTTCCCGCATCCCGGAGCTAGGTATAATCATTCCCGACTCAGAGAAGTTAGGACTTTTACGTTTTCTTTGCGTTTGTGGGGAGATAAGGAGGTCCATGACCGATTCGCACGCAAGTTTACGTTTTTATGTGTTCTTTTACATCGTATTATGCATGTATTCATCGTATATAGTGTTAGCATGTCGGCAAATAGTTTAAATCGGAGTCGAGGAGACTTCGTTGGCTCGAGCAAGCTGAAGGAGCCTCTCGGCCTCACCCCAAGGGAGGTGGTCGAGAGCCCTTCTTGGCTTCCTCGGCCATGGATGGCCTCCTTTCCTCGACTCAAGTCGTTTTCCCGAGTTGTTACATTTTTCGCTTCCCATGAGTCGGGGCCGTTTTATCGATTCCTCTAAATATCGTGTTTGTTCTTGTTTGTATGTTTAATCGCGTTCCTAAGATCATGGCGGCACCGGCTATGTAAAAAATGTACGTTGTCATCGTGTTTGATGTTTTATGCATGCAAGAAACGGTCAACACCGATTCTTGGAATTGATTGTAATCACAATTTTCATTTAATCATTGGTTTCATGTCGATTCGTATGTTAGGTATGTTAATATCGAACAATCATTTCATTGATCCATAACAATTGAGGTTCGCGGTCTCAATCATTAAACCACTCCACAAACGGGAAACGGGACGTGCCACTCGATTAATTAAATCACTTGGACTAAATAATTGGGTTAATCGATCCTTAATTCGTAAACGCATCGATGGTTCACGGAACGGCGGGAATGCCCTTTTCCTTAAAAGATCACAATTTCAAAACACCGAGACACGTAACACGAATAGAATTGATGTCTAACGAGTACTCGCGTACTATGACTCGAGTCCGGGCCCGATTTGAGGCGGCTCGAGTCAAGACGCGCGAGTCCTCCTTAGATTTCTTCGTGTGACGTGATCTCCAATTTACATACGAACATCGCAATTTTATCCAAGGGCATAATCGTCATTCCGTGATTCACCGATACCTTAGGCGTTAGGGAGTTGGAAACACCTCGATCTATGGGCGGGAAAGGGCAACCCGTTTGGGTGCGAGTTTCATTCGCACGGCCCATTCCGTTCACTTTCGGTGTTTCTATCTTTCTACCGTAGATTCGGTGGTGAACATTTCATTTCATTTACGAAACACGAAAAACCGGATTAATCATGCATTTGGCTTAATCAAACATTAAATAGTGAATAGGCGGAATGCTAGATTCCAATCTAGAGTCAAAATACGAGTTTGGCTAATTCGGTGAAACCTCAGTGTCATCTCACTGAATAAGAATCTTAAAACAAATTCACACACATAATCGGCTTAGAACCATATTCTAGCCCACCATCTATGTTTGCCTAGGATAGACGCATCGTTTTTTAATCAACCCCGGTTAATAACTGATTAAATCACGTACATTCGACTTAACACACAACTTGTTTGTATTCACCTACATTTGTCAGTTGTTATCTGTCTTTCATCAGTTTTATCAGTTTTCTTCTGTTTTCCATTGTCATTTACTGATTTGTTGCAATTCGGGTCCGAGCTCATAGGTTACGTGTTGCATGGGGTCCAACACCCCAAATCACCGAACACGAGGTCCAACGCCTCCTAATTCATTTAGCGCGTGCAACCCGAGTGCGGAATGGGTTCTAGCCTCGAGTCACCATTGCGCTCCAAACATGGCCTATGTGGAAGGCAATTTGGATTGGATGCGTGAAACGTGTTTAGATATCACCCGGGAGCTCAATCGGTCCAACGGTTGCAGTGGGAACTAATCGGTTCTCCTGCAAACCGTCGGTTCGATTGGACCCGACCCCCGGCTCTTTGAGCCCGCGTTGCCTTAATTTATTTATCGGTCATTCAAAACACACGGTGAGCCGGAGCGGAATATTGGCCCAATGCAAACCGATCGGTATCCATTTACTTATTCAGTTACACTTTGTAATTATTCAAGAGAACATTATGAGGATTTTACTTGTATATTCACTCATTCACTTGTAAGGATCCCCGATCGGCGAGCGAGAGGTCCGAGTGTCGAACCAGTCAAGTTGGTCTATTGTCACCAAAAGATGAGTAAGCTCGAATACTCGTGGTCTCGATTCGCGCAGGGAATCGACCATCGTGGTTCGATGAACTGTAACGATAAGATAGTGAATCGATTCCTCGACTCACAAGCTTACTCATCTTTCGGATTCTTGGCCCAACTCAATCGATTCATCGACTTTACGGTGTCAAAACGGGCGAGTCAAGTGCAACCCTAAATCACGCGGTAAATAAACAAAACGGCAAGCCTAGCAAACTAGAGTACCGAAAGGGCGTGCGGGATATAGGCCCGCACGTAATAGAAACCCCGAATTCGGAATTTTCGGTTCCGCATGACCATTGCCTTAGCATTTAGGTGTACCCCGTACCCCTAGACCCGGGCGACTCAACGGCCCCCGACCTACGGGTCGTAAACAGTAAGTGGCGACTCCTTCTCACGCGTGTCCATCTCGCGTCCCCGGGAAGGTGGACACTCCCAAGGTGCGTTGCATGGCCTTCGCGCATGCGTGCCCCGACGAGATGAAATTCGGGTGCGCACAGCTAGATTGGCTCTAGTGCAAGTGGGAGATTGTTGGGAATTGGTGTATGCCCTAGAGGCAATCTGTCATCAATTCTGTAATATGACATATATTTCATTATAATACAAGGCATTTATGTTATTGTGTGGGTTGCGCTGAATTTTCATTTTACACAATAAAGTCCTTGGAATAGTAGGTTCAACAGGCATCAAGTGTGACTTGATTGTGAGATCCTATAATGGCTTAACACTATTCCTAAATGTCCATAGTCAAAGTATTATCGTTAATTAGGACAACGATAATGCGGTTAGACTAGTGTGGGTGTGGATTGATGACCAAGTCTCACAGGTCATGGATGTGGAGACATCGAGTCACACTGCAGGTATACTGGATTGATCCGTCATGAGACTGCTACATGGGTCATTACGTGACTGTCATTAGCAGATCTCATAGTGACTATGGTGCAGTGGTCCTTTGACTTGAGGTCATCATAGTTTCCTACATGTAATGTCGTATACTTTGATACTGTCAAACGCCACCGTAACAGGCTGGTTATAAAGAAAGTTATTGGGTATACCAAAGAACATGGAGAGGAATGTGAGTGACCAAGATAGAATTTGTCCCTCCTACGTAATGGGAGTGATATCTCACGGCCGCTTGGTGGGTAGAGTCTATAAGTATATGCATACCCAAATGAGTCGATATAGGGATATCGATCTCATTTGTTCTGATAGACTTACTTGGTAAACCAAGAAAAAGAGATTGAGCCATACAAGGATGACAACGACCATGCCTTGGGCTCAATAGAGATATAGAGGACAAAGGGATTATATTGCACGATAACATAGGTCACAAGGTTCGTCGAGAAATTGACTTTCTGATTACTTGAGTAGCAGTGATGCATTGCTAGATGTCGCTCACTGTTTGTAATATTGAAATAGAGATTTCGATATTACTGTCAACGTAATCAGGAGCCTACAAGGTCACACACTACGACCAAATCGACGAGATGGTTTTGAAACACTAAATCTGTCTAATAGAGATTAGACGAGTTACGGTGCGATTAGTTAATCGGATATTTAATGAGATTAAATTTGCCGATTAATTGGACCCGGTTAATTAGATTAATTGGACCCAATTTATACACGAAACAAAGGCACACGAGGCTCGAATCAGGGGCCACGTTGCACACACATGCAAAGCTACTTGTGGAATTTTGCATGAAGGCCAAGTGCCTTCCATGTGTCCATATGCATGGATGCCATGCATCATAAGCCTTCCATTTATGTGCTTATATATAAAAGCACAAATGGAATGGCTGAAGATGATGACGAATGGATATATATATATATGTATGACATATATATGTGTGGATATATGTTTTGTGTATGGGTATACGAGAGTTCGGATCGAATTGTTCGATTTGAAGACGTCCATATCAGCACCCCATTTTGGTCCACCGGCTCCAACGGAGGAATTCCGACCAAGGCTCGAGACACTATTCACCATCGGGAAACCGGAGGCAAATAGACGGGCACAGAGTCATGGATTGCGGAAGAAAAGCATGGTCCACCGAGAAAGGCGGAGGAGAGCCATCAGAAGAACAGACAAACAAGGAATCCCGAAAACGATAGAGCTGGCACTGTGGCACTATTCATCACCGAGTCACCAAAGCACCGAAAGGTGCCCAATATTGGACTCTAAAAATCCCTCTCAGTGCCAAAGTGACCAATGGCACATCCGAGCGCGCTCCGGAGACATCCTGCTTAAGCCGGGACACCCTGATCCCTCACAGACGCCTTTTCTAACGGGGTTTCGGGAGGCTCGACCCACTGACAAGTAAACGGTACTCGGAAAAGGGCCTGCAGGTACCTAGGGACCACCAGGGTCGGGGAATGAGTTTTAGATGACCTTCCGGAATTCGACTTGATCTCCCGAAGGATGTTTCAGTGGCCACAAACGTCTCCCGGCGAGCCTTCGGGGCACGTCCTCGGAAAACAGAGACCACAACGATCCCCGAACACCGCAAGACGTTCAAAGAGCACTGAGAAGACCCCGATCACAAGTCCCTAGGTCATCCCGGGCCAACGGTCTCCTGCCGGGGACGACGAGCCAACAATCTCCCACGAGGCAAAAAAGGGTCATCGAGACGAATATTGAGATGCACAAAGAGCAATCGAGGACCGGGGGCATCCAACTCCACTCCGAACGTCCGAACAGGGCGAAAACGGCTCTCGAGGCGCCGAGTCACCCGAACGTTCATTCACACAACGTATGGCGATATTAGGCTCATCCGAATCCTTTTTGTTCAACATTCCAAATCTATAAATTAATTGGGAATCGGAGATCGGACGCGCGTTCAATCTAGTCCCAAGCATTTTCCGGCTTTTCTCTTAATCGGATGGGACCCACAGCTCAGCCAAGCCAAGCCACCAAGCCGCGGCTCAAACCCAAGATCTCGGCTAGATCCCAAGCCACGGCTTGGCCGCCCAAGCCTCGGCTAGATCCCTCCATGGCCGGCGGCTCCAAGCTCCAAGAGCTCCTCTCCACCACAAATTCAAATTTCTTCTTACACATCCATCACTTCCCATCACTTCTCCCTTACTTCCCCCACACTCTAAGTGACACAAACCCCTCCCTAACCCCCTTGGAAAATTCGGCAGCCCCTTTAATCCCCCACAAACCGCGCTTAGCTTCCCTTAATCGAGCCATTAGCCTAGCCTATAAAGCCCCATTCATCATTAACCCTAATCACTTCTTGATTCGCACTCTCTCTCAAGCCAATCTCTCTCAAGAATTCTCTCAAACTCCAGCCCTCTCCTTCAGCTCATCCAACCCTTGCCAAGGCCAAAACCGGCCGAAATCGCCGGAAAACCACCCGGTATTCCGGTGACCACCCGACCCGACTTAAGCCAAAAATCACCAAACTCCCTAGCCTACATATTTTCCACCCCCTAAGTGCATTTCCGGGCTTAGATTTCCCATTTGAGGTTCCCAACATCACGTTCCAGCCACAAGAGTAACCGGGTCCCTAGACCGATACCGCGCGCACCCGGACTCCAACGACGTGCCGATTCCTCTCACGACTTTGCCGAGTCGTGCCATCCCGTTCCAAGGGTTCCTCACAACCCTCACCCTCCCCCGTGAAGAAGTGGTCACGGTCCGAGGGCCGATCAACCGTGCACAACCACCGTTCATCCGTTTCTCTCTTACCGGGTTCTACACGTTTTTTACCGAACTTTCTCTCACATTTTCAAGCTTGTCCAGGGCTTGGCACGTTCGGGACTACCCACGGGCGTCTAGATCTGCCCCTTAGGAGTCCAACGAGCCCGATCTCGCATCGTGCCGTGACCGGAGCAAGCGTGCCAACCTGTTTTCCCGAAACTGCCGCGGCTGCACCTCTTTCGGGTCATTCAACCCGTAACGCTCAAGCCAAGTCTAGCGACTCCCACGGCCGCTTCCCCGACTCTTCTCCTCGTGCAACGAGGCTAGGTAACGCACATCTACAACTTAGAGAAGCTAGGACCTTCGATCTTTGCTTGTATGAAGTACTCGTACGTTTCAAAGACCCGAATGCATGAAAGCTCACGTCTTTTCTTCGGATCCATGCTCCTCTGCACACCATACATCGTCACATATACATCTCCGTTATTATTCACGTCCATACATCGTGTTAATATGCATGCATGATGCTAGAAGTGTCGGATCCAAGAAGAGGAGATCGGCATAGACTCGAGGAGGCCCAAGAGTCTCTCGGCCGAGCCTCATGGAGTTGTGCCGTGAGTCTCTCCGGTCTCCTAGGGTCCATGACTCTCTCCTCTTCCCGGATTAAACCATCTCTAGGTGCGGAAAGTCCCTAATCTTGACTAAGAAATGATTAGATGAAGGGAAACGGCTCGATTCCGAACGGGAGAGGCCCCTTTGGCCACGGGTTGAGCCATGGGACTCACGGCCTAGTCTCTAGGGAGAGACCCGTGAGCTCCCTTGGCCCACTCGAGGCTAGGGCGGTCTCCCCCTTTCCGAATAGGGTCGGTTCCTATGTTGTTTTTATCATTAATCGTATGTAACATGTTAACATGACGGGAAACGTCCCGAATCGGGGCCGAAGAAACTCTCCCGACAAATGTGAGCCATGAAAGCTCACGGCCCTCCTTGATGGAGTGTGGCCGAGAGCTTCCTTGGACCACACAAGTCCAGGAAGTATTCTTCCACCTCGAGACGGATCGGTTCCCGTGTTTTGTCCATTTCGCCATTATTTGAGTCGATGTCGTCTTATTGCTTTCGTTCAAATATCTCGTTCGTGCGTATTTGTATGAATTTATGTGATTATGGTCACGACGGTATTGAGATGAGTAAAATATGTATTATGAACGTGCTTGACGTATTATGCATGCAAGGAATGGCCCGAACCGATGCAGGATACCACCCGCGACCCAAGGCGGGTCAAGGAGGCCTCTTGGCCTAATCTTTCGGAAAAGGGCCGAGTGCTCCTTGACCCCCCCCCCCCTCCCCCCCCCCTCCCCCCCCCGGGGTCTAGGGTGGTCTCCTCCATCGTTTCGCGTTCGATCCTTGGAATTGAGTGTATTCGTATCCGTGTTCCGTCGCTAGACATGTGTTAATCTCGTAATAGGCGAATGGATTTCGGACCACTACCCATTAAACCAATGATGACCGTAACAAGGAGCAACAAACATCGAATAATTTTCACAAACGGGATAAGCGGGACGTGCTACTCGGCTAATTAAATCACTTGGACTAAATAATTGGGTAAATTGGTTATTAATTTGTAAACGCATCGATGATCTACGGAACGGCGTAGATGCCCTTTTTCATTAGAAAGCTCACAATTTCAAAATACCGAGACACGTAACACGAATAAAATGGATGTCTAACGAGTACTCGGGTGCTATGACTCGAGTCCGGGCCCGATTTGAGGCGGCTCGAGTCAAGACGCACAAGTCCTTCTTAGACCTCTTCGTGTAACACGATCTCCAATTTATACACGAACAATGCAATTTTATCATCCAAGGGCATAATCGTCATTCCGTGACTCACCGATACCCTAGGCTTTAGGGAGTTGGAAACACCTAGAACTATGAACGAGAAAGGACAACCCGTTCGGGTGCGAGTTTCATTCGCGTGGCCCATTTCGTTCATTTTCGGTGTTTCTTTCTTCCTATCGTAGATTCGGTGGGGAGCATTCTATTTCAGTTACAAAATACGAAGAACCGGGTTAATCATGCATTTGGCTTGATCAAACACTAGATAATGGATAAGCGGAATGATAGATTCCAATCTAGAGTCGAAACATGAGTTTGGCTAATTTGGTGAAACCGCAGTGTCACCTCACAGAATGAGAGTCTTAAAACAAACATACACATGTAGTTGGCTTAGAACTCTATTCTAATCCACCATCTATGTTTGCCTAGGTTAGATACATTGTTTGCTAATCAACCCCCGTTAATAACTGATTAAACCACGTACATTCGGCCTAATATACAACTTGTCTGTATTCACCGATACTTATCGGTTGTTGTCTGTATTTTATCAGTTTTATCAGTTTTCTTCTGTCTTATTCTTGCATTTGCTGATTTATCGCGATTCGGGCCCGAGCCCATAGGTTACGTGTTACGCGGGGTCCAACGCCCCAAATCACCGAACACGAGGCCCAACGCCCCCTAATCCACCGAGCGCGTGCAACCCGAGTGCGGAATGGGATCTAGCCTCGGTTCACCATCACACTCCGAATGCGGCCTATGTGGAAGGCGAATTTGGATTGGGCGCGTGAAACGGGTTTAGATATTACCCGAGAACTCGATCGGTCCAGCGGATACAGTGAGAACCGACTAGTTTTCCCGTAAACCGTTGGATCGATCGGACCCGACCCCCGGCTCTTTGAGCCCGCATTGCCTTAATTTGTTTATCGGTCGTTCAAAATACACGGTGAGTCGGAGTGGAATATTGGCCCAATGCAAACCGATCGGGATCCATTTACTCATTCAGTTGAATTTTGTAATTAGTCGAGAGAACATTGTGAGAATTCTATTTGTATGTCCATTCATCTACTTGTAAGGATCCCCGAACGGCGAGCAAGAGGTCTGAGTGCCGGGCCTGTTAAGTCGGTCTATCATCACCAAAGGGTGAGTAAGCTCGGATACTTGTGGTTTCGGTTACCGCAGGGAATCGACCATCACGGTCCGATGAACTGTAACGCTAAGATAGTGAACCGGTTCCTAGACGCACGAGCCTACTCATCTTTCGGATTCTTGGCCCGATTTGATCAACTCATCGAACTTATAGTGTCAAAACGGGTGAGTCGAGTGCAACTCTAAATCACGCGGTAAATAAACAAAAACGGCAAGCCTAGCAAGCTAGAGTACCGAAAGGGCGTGCGGGATATAGGCCCGCACGTAATAGAACTCCCGAATTCGGAATTTCCGGTTCCGTACGACCATTGCCTTAGCATTTAGGTGTCCCCCGTACCCCTAGACTCGGGTAACTTGCCGGCCCTCGACCTTCGGGTCGTAAAATGGCAAGTGGCGACTCCTTCTCATGCGCGTTCGTCGCTCGTCCCCGGGAAGGTGGATACTCCCAAGCCGCGTTGCATAGGCTCCGCGCATGCGTGCCCTGACGAGATGAAATTCGAGTACGCACAGTCCATTAGTCTTATTGTTATCGGAGTCACACCGGTGTTTCCTTCGAGCGTTGGCTGCTAGCACTGTTGATCTCGAAGACTCGTCGACAAAGTCGGTGTGGATACCGGTTGAGGCGTCACGCGTGGGATGCTCGATCGACAGTTTAAAAGATTTCAGGTACACTTTATCTATTCCCATTCTACTAGAAGGTCTTGGGATCTAGTTTCACGGGTAGGAAATTTTGAATTTCTATTCCTTTCACGCTTCCATAGGCCCCGTGAAACTAGCACGTACTTCACGGACCGATGACGGCAGAGGAAGCTCTTTGATTGCCTTGACTTTATCCGGATCTATCTCGATACCGCGCTCGCTGACCACGAATCCTAGCAATTTTCCCGATCGAGCGCCGAACGTGCATTTTGTCGGATTAAGCTGGAGTTTGTACTCTTTTAAGCGGTCGAAAAGATGCTTCAAATTGACGAGGTGATCTTCTCCTTCTTTGGACTTGGCAATCATGTCGTCGACATAGACCTCGACTTCTTTATGCATCATATCGTGGAACAATGTAATCATAGCCCTCTGATAAGTTGCCCCGGCGTTCTTGAGGCCGAAAGGCATGACGCGATTACAAAAGGTTCGCCACATTGTAGTGAATGTCATCTTGATCTTGTCTTCCTCGGCCATCCGAATTTGATTGTATCCGGAGAAGCCGTCCATGAAAGAAAATTGGGCGTAGCGCGCCGTGTTGTCAACTAATATGTCGATGTGGGGCAAGGGAAAATTGTCTTTGGGGCTAGCCTTGTTGAAGTCTCGGTAATCGACGTAAACTCGAACCCTTCCGTCTTTCTTTTCTACCGGCACAATGTTTGCCACCCATTCGGAATAGTTTCAAACTTCGAGAAAACCTGCGTTGATCTGCTTGACAACCTCCTCTTTGATGCGGAGGAGGCTTGCTCGTTGCCGTCGTAACTGCTGTCGTTTGGGCGGGAACTTCTCAGTGTCTAGCGGGAGGAAGTGCTTGACTATTGATGGGTCTAGACCCGGCATGTCGGCGTAGGACCAGGCAAAGTCTTCTTGGTATCTTGTTAGAAAGTCGATCATTCGGGCTCGTTGCGTTGGGTCGAGACCCGTGCCAATCTTTAAGGTGCGGGGCTCGTCTTCGGTGCCCATATTAATCTCTTCCGTTGGCTCGACTGAGGTGAGCTGGCGATCCTCGAGGCGGTGCAAACTCTCTTCTATCTCAAGCACTTGACTGTCTTCGTCGAGCCCTTCCCCGAAGTATATGGGTCTGGGCTCTCCGAGACATTCTTTGAGTGGGTTCGAATCGACGTGTCGAAGATTTGGATTCGAGTGGAGCCCGGAGAATTGAAAGAATTGTTTTAGACAATTTAGAATGCTGCGAACGAAAAAGCAAGGAAAGAAGGAGAGAACACGCGGGAATTCAAAAAGAATGCATGTAGGGATTTCATTGATAGTCTGAATCGTGAAACCATAACAGATATCCTTCTTCCGCCGTGTGGCCTATGGCTACGCCAACACGCGAGAAACATCTTCTACATAGATAAATCTTACACATCGGCGATCACAGCCGAATAGCGCAGGATTGAGGTCCAATTGTTGAGCTCCTCATTTTCCTGCGCCGGGCGGATGTGAACTCCTGAAGGAATCTCCTCGGTGACGGCGTACTCCGTTGGCGAAGCATCAGGCATGTTGTCGGGGTCCGAGGAAGGGCCGTCAAGGGTGCTCCCGATGATGAGTGGAGGTCGGGGAAAGAAGTGAGAAAGTGGGGGAACTTGCATGCCCCTGTTGAGCCTCCCATAGTGCGTGGCGAGGCGGTGGAGATGGTTGCCCCGCGGGCTTCAATGATTTCATGTCAGGAGGGGCGAAAGCCGAGTCCCCTCCTATGCTTATACTCTTCAACTTCGATGGGGCGGTTGATTCCTTGCTCGCGCGCCCCAAGGCCGGTGCCGGGGATGTAATTGTGGCGCAAGAGGACATTCCCTATCATGCGGTCGGCGCGGGACGGTCCGACCTCTCTGTAATCCCAAATGACGGAGATAGTCTCGAAGGAGTGGAAGGGCAGGTTTTCATCGTTTCCGACGCTGATGTAAGGGACCGTCGTCTCTTTATAAATGGCGTAATCTTCTTCTCCTTTGACCGTGATAATCCTCTCCTCAACGATGAATTTTAGCTTTTGATGCAGGGAGGAGGGAATGGCGCCGACCGAGTGGATCCAAGGTCTCCCGAGTAGTAAGCTGAAGGCGTTCGGGATATCCAGCACTTGGAATGTGACGCTAAAAGAGCACGGGCCAACATCTATGAGGAGGTCGATTTCCCCATTCACCTCCCTTCGCGAGCCATCGTAGGCTCGGACCGCTGTCTTACTCGGGCGGACGCGGTTGAGATCTATGTTCATCTACTTCAACGTAGTCACCGGGCATACGTTGAGTGCAGAGCCGTTGTCAATCATGACTCGACCGATGATGTGGTTGTTGCACTTGCAGACAATATGCAATACTCGGGAATGCGTGCATCCTTCAGAGGGGAGCTCGTTGTCTGAAAACGAGATGGTATTGGAGAAAATGGAGCTGATGGTTTCCTCCATCCGGTCCGGAGACGTCCCCTTGGGGACTTGTGCAGCCGTTAGGACCCGCAGGAGGGCTTCCCTATGTGGTTCCGAGCTGAGGAGGAGGGCCAGCAACGATATGTGGGCCGGAGATTTGGCCATCTATTCCACTACCTTATACACACTTGCCTTGATGATTTTCATAAAGGCTTCAGCTTCTTCCTCGGTCACCCTCTTAGGCGGAGTGCGCAGGACTCCGGGTATCACCTCTGTTTCCGCGGCGGGTGCCTTTCCCTTGTCTATGACTGCCGAATTCTCATATACCCGTCCCGAGCGAGTTATGCCCATGACGCCAAGTTGTTGCTCGAGGCTTCCAACACTTCCCTCATAGGTCCAGGGGACCTTGTCGTCCGAGTATGGTTCTCGGGTGGGAACATCTATGATGAACAGGGTAAGAGATGCGTCAATCCCGGTGAACCTGACTGCAGCTTCTGCGGAGACGTACTCAATTACAAAGGGAGAGGGGCAGCCTTGCTCGCTTTCGCCCTCCCCTGATGTGCATATGGGGATCATGTTGATGGAGGGCCCCCGAGCCGGCCCATGGTCGGGGAGGGGATTAGCTTGTACGTTCGGAGATCTTACAGCATTGAATACGAGCTCCTTCGCATCAATCATCTCCTGGATCATCTCCCTTAACCTCCAGCAAGTGTCTAGGGTATGCCCTGGTGCCCCCCGATGGTACTCGCATTGCTTGCTCTGATCTTGGATGGTTGGATCGAAGTTCGAACCGGGCGCTATTGTCCCGATCTTGCCTGCGTGGCTGCGGTTGCCTGCACCGCCCTGTTGACCTTGCAGGGGCGGGAATTGTTGGGTTGGCTGAGAAACCCTCGGAGCCGAGGGTTGGTATTGAGGGGCTTGGGGTAGAGTAGGGGCATAGTGGTGGACGACGGGTGACGGCATCGTAGGTGGGGGTGGAGGCGGTAGTGCGGAATAGTAGATCGGTTGGGTAGGGGGTTGAGGCCGATATTGAGGTGCATGCGGGGCGTAGGAGAGAGCCACGGGAGGTGCAGACGTGAAATTCATCGAATATTGGGGCGCCGGATGTGCCGGGTTGACGGCGTTGACTGTTACCTCTTTCCCTCTTCTTCCGATAGACGACGTTGTCATTGTAGAGGCCTTCTTCGAGGATTCTTCTCCTTTGCTGGTGGGGCCCTCCATCCTGCCGAGCCTGATTCCTCAGTCGATCTTTTTCCCAGCCTCGATGAGGTCGGAGAACGAAGAAGTGTGGGCCAATAAATGCGAGTAATATACTCCTCTCAGCGTGGAGTGGAACATCTAGATCTGTTGTGCTTCGTTGATCGGAGGGATGTGCTTCGCCACTTGGGCGCACCATTTGGTGGCGTATTCCTCGAATCTTTGGCCTTGTGCCATCTCTTTCATGCTCAGTTCCAATAGGGTCGGAGGCGTTTTTGCACAGTATTGGTATTGATCGATGAACTTCCGGAAAAGGGCCGCCCAAGTAGGAATGTCCTCGGCCTTCAGAGACATGAACCAATCAAGGGCGGATCCCGATAGGCTGTCTTCAAATGAATGAATAACGAATTCCTCGTGGTCCTAATATTGTAGCATCTTCCCTTGGTAATGGCGGAGATGGTGCTGCGGATCTGTTGTGCCTTCGTAAATCCTGAACTCCGAGATCTTGACCTTCGTTGGTAATCACATGCCCAGGAACAGACTATAGTCACCATAGTGCGCATCGGGTCGAGTATCACTTGCCCGCAGGGCCCGTATCGTTTCTTCCATCCTCTTGAGTCCTCACTCCTGCTCGGTGTCAGCCTCGGCGAAGAAGTGAGTCGGTGAGGCGAACTGGGCCGAGTGAGTCGGTGTGCCCTGTTCGTGGAAAGTGGTGTTTATGGGCGGCGTTGCTTGGTAGGGAAAGTTGGTGTGAGGTTGTAGAGGCGGGTAGGAGGGAAGCTCTGCGGCTTGAGGGTGAGTCGGAGCAGGTGCGCTCGGCGCCGAAAAGACCATCGGCGGAGGGACAGTATAGATCGCGGCTGGGGCCGGTATGGAGACAAGTGGAGGTGCTGACGGGGCCTGTTCCGAAGACAAGAATGTTGCTGGTGGAAGAGGGACGGTTGTGGGGGCCGGTGGCGGCGGAAATGGACTGGTGAAAGGGTGAGCCGTGGACGTATGCAGTGTTGGCGGCGCGGGGGCATCAAGGTTCTCCGGAATTTGGGTTGGCGGAACCCAAGGGGTTGGATCGACTGTTGGCCCTTGTCCCGGTGGAGGCGTGGAGCTCGAGGATGCGCGGTTCGGTCCTCTGAGTAGGGCGAACAGTTCCGCCATGTTGGCTGTCATGCTCGCAACTAGTTGATTAACCGTGCCTTCGAGTTCCGTGATGCGGGCTTGGTCGTCGGAGGCGGATGACGTCAATGAGACTCGTGGGAGGGGCGCCCCTGAAGACGTCGGGGGCGGGAGATGTGTCGGAGGGGCGCCCGAATACGCCGGGAATATGCCTGCAGGAGTCGAAGGCGGCGGAGCGTGTGTTGGAGGCGATTGAGAATGAACCGGGATCGACGGATTGACTTCCTCAGAGATATCTACTCGGTCCTCTTCCGCCATCCTGAGACGCTAACGAGTCAGGTATTGGTGCGACACCAGTTGCGATTTGCCTGATTCCAAGAATGTGTAAGGACAATGTCGACATTTTGAACGACAAGTACGGAATAAATAAAAGAACAGGATGTCATGAGATGCATGGGTTTTCAAAACGCTAATGTCATTACATTGATTTGATTTGAGTTCCATAGTTTTACAAAATACAACGCACGAAAGAAAAGGAACATAAACGTAAAGCCGACATCCCTTTGCGCTCGGTGGCCGGTTGAGAGCGGCGTAGGTCCGAGCAAGGGCAAAAACGGGCGCGTCCACTAATCCTAGGGGTGGGAGATCTCGCGCGCCCTTGCACGCACTCGGTCCAACTTCGCGCTCAAACGGACCATCTCCCTGTCTAAATGTGCGACTCGAGCGCGTGCTCGAGCCAACTCCGTCTGAAGCTCCCTGTAGTCCGCGACCTCCGCGTGAGAGTCAACAAGCTCGCAATGGAGCCTATCTCGTTCCTCCCTGATGGCCCGTAGCTCTGCGCGCATAGCCGCTTGGGTGGAGCTTTCGGCTTCGGGAGCGGGGGTAGGTGTAGCTCGGGGAGTCGGGGTGGTCTAGGACCGTTGCGGCGACGTCGATCCCTGCGAATAGAACTGGGCCACGTATGCTAATGTGGCTGAGAGGGCCCGCTCTTCGTCGGTGGAATGCTCGGGGAAGTAAAGGCACTGTATGGTGCTTGTACGGACCCGAATGTAGACTCTCGTCGGGCCCCGCATTGCGCGCTTTTGGATCGCGCGGTTGGGAGTGTCCACCTTTCCGTGGGGACGCGTGACGGACACGCGTGAGAGAAGGAGTCGCCACTTATCATTTTACGACCCGAAGGTCGAGGGCGGATAAGTTACCCGGGTCTAGGGGTATGGAACACCTAGTTGTTGTTAAGGCATTGGTCTGTGCGGAACCGGAAAGTCCGTGTTCGGGGGTTCATGTTACGTGCGGGCCTATATCCCGCACGCCCTTTCGGTACTCTGGTTTGCTAGGCTTGCATGTTTTATTATTTACCGCGTGGATTAAGTTGCGCTCGGCTCACACGTTTTGACACCGTAAATTCGATGAATTAAACGATGTCGGTTGAGAAGCCGAGAGAGAAGTAAATCTGCGTGTCAGGGAATTGGTTCACAATCTTGCGTTACAATTCATCGAACCATGGAGGTTGAATCCCTGCGTGAACCAGAACCGCGAGATCTTGGATTTAATTGTGTCTGGGCAAGCATTAGACCGATTCGATTAATTCGACTCTCGGACCGTTCGCTCACCGACTGGAATTCTTACAGAATAAATGTACAAAATAAAATCCTTACAATGCTCTCGAAAACAATAAATACAAATTACAAAAGAGTCGAATTCCAGTCGTTTTGCGTTCGGTTATTATTCCACTCTAACTCACCGTGAGTTTAGGGAAAAGACCGAAGAACTGAAATTCAATGGACGCTCTTACTGAATAGGGCGTTGGACCCTGTGAGTGTTGATTAGGGTGTTGAACCCTGTGCTCGATGATTAGGGTGTTGAACCCTAATATTATTCGGCCTAGGGATCAGGCTCGACCCGCATGGCAAACAGGTGCGGAAAGATAACACGCAACATGTTAATAACAGACAAGGTGTTTGTTATTATCGAGTGTACGTGTTTTAACAAGTTGTTAATCCGGGGTATTTTGGCATGCAAATCCTACCCTAGACAAACAAGCACGTGCCAACGTTTTAGCATTCGGCTTTGTTTTGAGAACTTGACAAAGAGAGTCAAATCTCGTGTGTGTGAATTGCTTTTACAGTTGTTCTGTATTGTAATACTGAATTTCCACTGAATTAGCCAAACTCATGTTTTGACTCTAGATTTGGAATCTAGAATTCCTCCTAACCATTATCTAGTGTTTGGTTAGGTCGAGTGAAAGGTTAATCAGCATTTTGCATGTTTTCTGACAGAGATAACTGTTCTAGTTACCCGAGTCTATGTTAGGATGACAGAAACTCATCAGTTAGATAAGAAAGGCTATGCAGATGAACCTGCACCTGAACAGGTAGCCCATTCTTATCCCGTACTGTAGTGTTTCTGTCATGCTAACCCTAAGGGTGTCGCTGAATTGTGAAAAGACGATTTTGCCCTTTATTTGAAAATTATTTTCAGAAAAGGGGAAACATCGTAGTGCGGGCCACCTCGGCCTGTAGCCGGTGTCGACCAATTCCCTAGATCGTCCAGGGTTGTGCAAGAACCCCGAAAAAGCCAAAGAACCGGTCGATCTGCCCGGAAGTGATCTAGAAAGATCTTCTGTATCCTGACCTGAGCTACATGGAATCAGGTAAAAACTCAAGTTGAGACACAGAAGCCCTTCTCAGACGTCCATGCTACATCGGACAGCGCGTTTCGGATTTTGAAATTGATAAGTTTGGAAAGGGCACCAACGTCATTTGACAACTCATTGACGCGAGTTATCAGTTAATGGCCAATTCGTGTAAACCTTATCAGTGTGAAGTGGGTTTAATCATGTGAGCGTCCCGATTAACCTGTTTGTGGGATTAATGCTTAAGGGTTGTGCCGAATGCATTAATTGTGAAAACGATTCGCGACTCGAAGACCAAGACGATTCCATAAGGATCGAGGATAATTTGGTCCAATGACCGAAACTACCCTCGTAACCGAATGGACCCGAATGAGTCATCGATACCCGAATCCATGCATGCTTTGTTTTGAAAAGACATTTTCATGCGATATTGTGACGATAATGTAAATTGCAAATTACACGAAAGCCGAGAACGGACTCGAAACGGGAAGAGGAAGCCTCATGCAACCCGTACGAGTCTAAGAGGCTCTCGGTTACTTCTCCTTGGAGATAGCCGAGAGGTCCCATGGCCCGAATGGGGTTCCACGAGGTTTCCCCGTCTTGTTTCGAATCATTTCTCGCATGCTTAAACGACAAACATTATAAATGACACGATTTAAACGAAAGTCGGTATTGCCATGATTTGAATAACGCATTCGAACATGGAAACATGCACAAACAAGTTATTTAAGGAATCGATAAAACAATACCGACTTCATGCACGTGAGAAAATACGATGAAACTAGAGAATCGAACTTGGATCGGGTCAAGAAGATCGTTCCTTGCCCGAAATGAGCAAGAGAGCATTCAGTCACCTCGCTTGGAGGGAAACCCGTCAGCTCTTTGCCTTTCCCGAGTCGGGATGTTCTTCTCGACTACGATCCAAGTGTTTCCCGACATGCTAGCATATAAATCAAGGATAAATATGCATGATATAACATGGAAAATGCATAAAGATTAAAACTTGAAAATAAAACATACATAAACCCCTTATAACTCCATAAACGCAACGAGAATGTAAAAGTCCTAGCTCCTCTAAGTCGGGAATGGTCATACCTAGTCCCGAGATGCGGGATGGGACCTTCAAGAGTCGGGTTGGACCGTTGATGGGTCGGGTTTGGGCTGTTTTCCGTTGAACAGACCCGAATGGCACCAAACAGATCCGGCTGGAATGCTGGACAGACCCGACTGGCACAAGTCGGGTCGGACGTCGCCACGGAGGCTCCCGATGGAATATTGAGGCAAGGTCGGCGGCCTTGGGTAGCCAAGGGACCCCTCTATGTGACCGTGGTGGTCGCTTGTTCCCAGAGTTGTCGGGTCGACCCGTACAGTCCTGCAAAAATCACCCAAAACAGAGCACGTCTGGAATTTCGGACCCGACTGGCACAAGTCGGGTCGGACGTCACCACGGAGGCTCCCGATGGAATTTTTGAGCAAGGCAAACGGCTCCCGACTGCTAACTCACCTCCGGAGGTGGCTGTGGTGGTAGTTTTCCGAAAAGAGTCCTGGATCAACCCGATCTACAAGAAAACCGCATAAACAGTCAGAAATTTCGACCCGACTGGGCAGTCGGGCTGTTTCTTCTTCCTGGGGTTAAACCGACGGGTTTTTCTTGGATTTCTTGACTCCTTGACACCCTAGGGTTGTGTGGGGAGGTGTTTGATGGGTTTTGGTAGCTCAAACCGACTTGGAAAGGCTTGAAACCCGGTTTGACATTTTTTACCCGAGAAGGACCAAATCTGTCCAGATTTTGTTCAAGGCTGGTTCTATGGCTTAGAGGCTTCAAACTTAAAATCTAAGTTCAGAAATGGATAGAGGGGCTCGAAAAAATGTGGGATATGAAGTTTGGTAAAGTTTGGATTCAAGCCGGGATGGATTCCGACTTAAGACTTTGCCCGGTTTTGCTTGGTTTTGCTTGCTGGAAATGGCTGAAGCTTGCTGCGGTTTGCTATGGAGTTTGAGAGCTTTTGGAGAGTGAGAAATGCTAGAGAGAGAGTGCTTGAAGGTGTATCCTTAAGTTAATGACTTAGAAAGTATATATAGGCTATTCTTAAGTGCAATTAAGTGGAGAAAAGTGCAATTAAGGGGCATGGATTAGGAGATCCGAATTTGTTTAATGAAGGAAGAAGATATTCTTGCAAGTGGCATTGATGGAGAAGAGATAAAACATTAATGAGCATTGATGGGGGGTTGGAGTGCAAGAATGAAACACTTAGATATTTTAGGGGATAAGTGTGCAAGTTGTCTTCTTATCTTCATGGAGATGAAGAAGACAAAGGAGAGGACACCTAGGGCAAGGATGGGGCGGCTAGGCCTGATCCGTGGGTCCCACGGCCTAAGAGAAGAATCCGGGAGAAAGCTCGGGTCTCGATTGGTCGCGTATTCGAAGTTCGTGGTTCGAATTGAACGTTGAATTGTTGATATGCGCGAGAAAACGGGTTTAATAAGCTTGAGATTGGCATTTTTCATGGAGAAATGCCCCGGAAGCATATGAGGCTCGGAAGCCGGTTTTGCTCATTGCAGATGACCAGAGCGAAGTTGTCCGCTTCTGACAGCATATCTTGTGTCTGCATCTCATGTTGGTCATTTTGACATAAATTGTCAGACAACGTGAACAATTATCCCTTAAGTCGGTAATGCTAACGTGGGGCCGGAGACGTCCTAGGAGGCCGAAACTGGATTTCTCAGGATGATTTCTGAGTTGCTTGGGCACTCCGGAGATTACTGTAATCTCTGTTTGTCGAGATCAAACCTCCAAGGACTTGAAAAGTGTATCTGAGACCTCTAAAGCACTGCTCGGGAGGTCTAGATGAGTCGTGTGATTTATTCCGACGATTCCACATTGAGCCTTGAGAAGGCTAGCATTGTGTAACGTAAGCATTTGGCGTCAAGTTTCCCCAAAGAGGACCTCCGGATATGAATTTCCACTGAAAATGGTCATTTCCGCTCCTTGGAGGTTACTCGGGAAACTAAAAAGGGTTTTGCTGTCTGTTTTGCCCAATTGTGAATGTCCGCTAGAGTTTTCAGGGCAATACGGTATGAACTTCGTTTGCCGTAATTCCATCAGACCAGTCTCCGGTTATGCTCTTCCGAAGAGGGGTATGTCCGTTTTGTCGTTCGGAAGTCATTCAGGCTGTCTGTATGGCTTCCAAACGATAATTTGAAGCACTGCTCGTGCTCTGTATGATTGTGGGGCATGGCCGCATTTGATATTTGGAATTAACTTTTCTCCGAGAATCCGACATTTTTGGACTTCCACTAAAAAGTTGTCTGTATACAGAAAGTTGTTCTGTATAGAGCAGATGATTTGCAAAACGCCTTTGGGGACACTTTCCACCTGTTTGGTATTGGAGTGGATTTTTGAAGTCCAATATTGGCTATCTTCTGACAGTCGAGCGAACTATCGGAAAATAGGCCTGTTCGTGTGAACTCTGGAAATGCCGGTTTCGGACATTGTTGAGCTCTCTAGTCACTCTGTTGCTTCTTGATGACCCCTAGAGTCCTTCAGTCATATGCATGTGTCATTTGCCTGATTTCGCCAACTTGAGGATGAATAGTGATTTCTTGCTCTGCCGAGCCGTTTTCTGTATTCTGCTCAAGTCGTGGCTTGGATCATTGCTAATAATGTAATTTCAATTGATGAGCCAAAATGGGGTGCTGACAGCTTGCCCCTCTTTGACTGCTTGCTCGAGTAGAGGATGCGGTCAAAGACTTCAGAAGCACCCCAGTTTGATAGCAATGATCGATATGGAACTTCCGATAACAGTCTTCTCCCTCCTACTTTGGATATGTGGGGATATTATACCTGATGCAGAAATGTAAAAGTCAGGATGAACTTGAAGGGACAGACCCCTAAACAGAAGTAGTCGCATGGGATGCAATGCAGAATGAAAATGCTTGCAGAAAGTAAATGCAAACGCTGGGGAGTTGCATGAGGAGTGGAAGGAATCATTGTGATTCCTCCATTATTGAGCTTTTCTGTACTGCAATCAATGTTGTAGCAGAATGCTTCGTTGCTTGCCAACTGATTGTAATGCCACTGAGTGCATGGAGTATTTGTATCATCTGAGACCGAGACTCAGTCTTGTGGAAACCTAAAGATGGGACTCGGCCCTATGAGAGATCTATCGATGGGACTCGGCCCTACAAAAGATCAAAGGAAGGGACTCGGCCCTGGGGGGGATCTAACGACGGGACTCGGCCCTACGGAAGATCAAAGGAAGGGACTCGGCCCTGGGGGGGATCTAACGACGGGACTCGGCCCTACGGAAGATCAAAGGAAGGGACTCGGCCCTGGGGGGGATCTAACGACGGGACTCGGCCCTACGGAAGATCAAAGGAAGGGACTCGGCCCTGGGGGGGATCTAACGACGGGACTCGGCCCTACGGAAGATCAAAGGAAGGGACTCGGCTCTGTGGGGATCTAACGAAGGGACTCGGCCCTACGGAAGATCAAAGGAAGGGACTCGGTCCTGTGGGGATCTAACGAAGGGACTCGGCCCTACGGAAGATCAAAGGAAGGGACTCGGCCCTACCGAAGATCAAAGGAAGGGACTCGGCCCTGTGGGGATCTAACGACGGACTCGGCCCTACGGAAGATGAAAGGAAGGGACTCGGCCCTGTGAGGATCTAACGACAGGACTCGGCCCTAAGGAAGATCAAAGGAAGGGACTCGGCCCTAGGGAATCTAACGAAGGGACTCGGCCCTACGGAAGATCAAAGGAAGGGACTCGGCCCTAGGGGGGATCTAACGACGGGACTCGGCCCTACGGAAGATCAATGGAAGGGACTCGGCCATGTGGGGATCTAACGAAGGGACTTGGCCCTACGGAAGATCAATGGAAGGGACTCGGCCCTATGGGGGATCTAACGAAGGGACTCAGCCCTACGAAGATCAAAGGAAGGGACTCGGCCCTGTGGGGGATCTAACGAAGGGACTCGGCCCTACGGAAGATCAATGGAAGGGACTCGGCCCTGTGGGGATCTAACGACGGGACTCGGCCCTACGGAAGATCAAAGGAAGGGACTCGGCCCTGGGGGGATCTAACGACGGGACTCGGCCCTACGGAAGATCAAAGGAAGGGACTCGGCCATGTGGGGATCTAACGAAGGACTCGGCCCTACGGAAGATCAATGGAAGGGACTCGGCCCTGTGGGGATCTAACGGCGGGACTCGGCCCTACGGAAGATCAAAGGAAGGGACTCGGCCCTGGGGGGATCTAACGACGGGACTCGGCCCTACGAAAGATCAAAGGAAGGGACTCGGCCATGTGGGGGATCTAACGAAGGGACTCGGCCCTACGGAAGATCAAAGGAAGGGACTCGGCCCTGTGGGGGATTTAACGAAGGGACTCGGCCCTACGGAAGATCAAATGGAAGGGACTCGGCCCTGTGGG
The DNA here is from genome assembly GCF_007655135.1 of Punica granatum. Classification (NCBI taxonomy): domain Eukaryota; kingdom Viridiplantae; phylum Streptophyta; class Magnoliopsida; order Myrtales; family Lythraceae; genus Punica; species Punica granatum. The sequence goes on from NC_045132.1 coordinate 12,850,918, forward strand.
GATCTAACGAAGGGACTCGGCCTTACGGAAGATCAATGGAAGGGACTCGGCCCTGTGGGGATCTAACGACGGGACTCGGCCCTACGGAAGATCAAAGGAAGGGACTCGGCCCTGTGGGGATCTAACGACGGGACTCGGCCCTACGGAAGATCAAAGGAAGGGACTCGGCCCTGTGACTGTCGTTGTGAAGCGATGGTGCTGTAGGTGTGTGTGGCGGATGTTGCCCCGAGAGTGCTGATTCGTTGGAGACCGATGTTGCTGCTGGGGCGGTTGCGCCTGCTGATAGCTAGCTTTGCTGTTGAGCAACTGTGCTTTTGCTAGCGATGCCCCTACCGTGCAATGAGGTATTTTACTTTGCGAGATGCCATGTGCTGAGGGACTCGAGCTCTGGGGTGGAGTGCCTACGTATCCCGAGTGGTCGGGAATCAGAGTCTGCCGTAGTTCTTGCTGTTTGCAGTACCTGTGATCCTGACATCACTCGTAAATCACGTGAGAAATACTAATAAGTGATAGGTACAGGTGATCACCAAAAAGAACATCATTGTGATGCACAGATCTTCAGTTTCGGGTCGCCTGAGCAACCCGTGAAGAATTTTGCTTTAACAGTACAGATGGGTCTCTTTCGCGGAGGCCTAGATGCGAGGCCTCCATGGGCTCCCGTTAGCTATGTATTGGGCATATCGAGACATCCCCGACAATGCCTTAGCAGCTCTATCGGTTGTTCGACGCACTCGTCGGCTTTGAACCCCTCTCAATAGGGTACCGTAGGGCGGCTGCATTTGGAACTCGTTTGGGGATTTCTATTCAGATTTGGTCAGACTCGGTCTGACCATTTCCAAAGCGTTATGACTAGACTCTCGGAGATGAATGTCTGGGATTTTGGCTCTGTGATAGCCTGTTGAATGGTGGCTGTGACCCATTCGGAGTTATGCAAAGACAAAGTGAAAAGAGAAAGCTTGGGAAGCACGTTGCCCCAGGCTAAAAGGATACATGGGTTCACGCCTACAACGAGATGTACCCCCATTTTCCTTCGTCCTTCTGTAGTGTAGGTTGTACTGAACTGCTTGGAATGCGTATTCAGTTACCCACTATGCTGGAGGAAGGTTCCCTCTTGGACGGTTGAATGGTATTGGAGAGCCGATCAGGGATCATGTTGGAATAGATAAACTGGCCACTTCCCTTGGGGATCCCTTGTCCGCACAATGTGCGAGAGACTAGGGGGCAATTTTTATCTATCTCTCGTTTTGCTCTCCTTTTGCTACGGTCACCCACCTCGGGGCCGCACCTCTCAACCTAAAGGGGAAGAGCTCTCCTTTTGCCACGACCGCCCCAAAGGGTTTCCGGTCGTGCCTCTCTTTTACCCTAGCTTTTGCCTAGGCCGCCCCAAAAGGGGTTTTCGACTTAGCGGGCTCCATTCTTTTATCTCTCGAGTTTGCAAGGGCGAAGATTTTGAAGGATTCAACCTTCGAGTGCATTGTTTTCTGTCTCCGTCGAGGAGTGGTGTTTGCTGCTTCCCCTTTTTTTTGTCGGGGGTTTATTGACTACTTTTGAATTGGCGGTGCCGGTGCTTTTGGTGAACGTTGACGTTGCCTTGTTTTGTTCATTGGCGGGTTTTTCCCACGTCTTTTCTCTCTCTCTTCATTGGCGGGTTTTTCCCGCTTCTTTTCGCTCTGTTTTTTTTTTCTTGCAGCTGGGGTTTGTTTTGTTCCCCGTGTCTTTGTTTGAAACTCCTCGACTTTGCATTGCCGAGGCCGCTTTCGTGTGCTTCGCCTCGTGGAGACTCGTTGCATGTTGCTAGCCCTATTTTGTGAGGACCGGCTTTTTTTTGGAAGTTTGACTCTCGTGCACTCGAAAGCTGAACTTCGTGTCATTTGCCCTTGCAAGCATAACATGTGAATTTCCCCTGTTGTCTAGAAAAAGAAAATGTCAAATTGCCCCATGTGGAATAGGAAACCGAGGTTGCCCCGGTGTGAATGTTGATCGGGGATGCCCCGGTCTTCATTTTATGGAAGTGGCCTATGGCAGGCGCCTTGTGCGATGTCTCCGATCATCTCTTGCTGTTCTTCACAGTGCGTACCTCTTGGAGGGTGCACGTTGTTGAAGCTAATGGATGTTCGAGGAAGACTGCTGTATCGATGCTGAGTGATTCACTCAATTGTCCTTGTCTTTGGCTTCATAGGGGGTACCTCATCGTCGAACACCTCCCTTGTCAAAGTATAAGGAAAGGGTCCGAAACAAGTTCTCGAGGAAGCGTGAACTCGCGCATCGCTATTCGCCTGTGGTCAATGTGCCCCTGTGAAGGATGACAAAGAAAACAATGCATTAGGTGATTATGCGGGGGGATATGTGGTAAGAAATATGGGGTGGACCCATGGGAAAATCCTTTTTGTCCCACACGTGACCCATGGGGTGTCGTGTGTGGATGACATTTGTTTCCGGGAATCTAGTCATCACCACTCTGGAGTGGTTAGACCATGACTGAGGTCACATAAGCATGTTTTCCCTAATTGCGAGTAGGCATGCGCAGCCGTCCTAGAGAAGGCTCAAGGAGCCGGGTCCCATGAGGACAGGTGAGCCGAACAGGTCCAACAGAACTAATAGGGCGTCTTCGAGACTGTCCTAATGCTCCATTGAAGGATTTGTTCATGTCGGAAGCCCATTTATGTGAATGCATTTGAATGAAAGCAACAGAGAGTTTAAAGGAAACTGCGCGTGTTGCCCCAGTGTTTAGTCGACGACCACAACGGAGGTGGATGAGATCCATTCTTTGATCGGAGGCATGACCGTGCTGGTCTGCGATCGAGAGTTGGGTCATGCTCTGTTTGTGGAGCTGTCACTTTCGGTCTTTGCAGTGGAAGGATTAGACTTGCTCCTCGAAGTATCGCTTGGATGAATTTGAATCCAAGTCGATTTTGGATTTCAGATGAGCCTGAAAGCAGTAAATGCGAGGTGTAAAAACCTGAAAGCAGTAAATGCGGGGCCGGAGCCCAAAAGCAGTAAATGCGGGACTGGGGCCCGATGCAAGGCCGAAGCCCGATGCGGGGTTGGAGCCCGATGCGGGGCCGAAGCCCAATGCAGTAAATGCAGGGTTGATAGGAAAGTGCAAGAGATGCAAAAGCAAAGGTCAATGCTGAGAAACAGCGCAGAGCGCTACAAAGCAGTGACTCTGATTTGCTTGTGATCTTCATGGAGAGAGGGTAAGAACTCAGTGTTGACATCCCAAGGAGCTGGATGAGAGACGTTTGTTGTCTCAATTGTGGTCGCTCAGTATTCAGGCTGTCTTCTTTTTGAGAATTTCATGCAATGGGAAAAGAAAACAATGAAGGAGCATGAACTGTTCAGGATTTCAATGCAAGAGTGTAGGGAAGCGAACTGGCCTGGTAAGTGTCGTGCGAGCACACCGAGAGACATGCATTGATTCTTTGAGCGTGCGTGCATGAGTTAGTGTGAACATGCTTGGACATGTATGAGGCACGCTTAATCGTTGGTAGATGCGTGGGGTCATGTGGAGAGATGTGCGTCCAATCACGCGGTGACACTCTCTGTTAGGAAGAAGTTAGTGTTAGTTAACTTCGCCTGGGAAGGTTGATCGGCCCTCGGGCCACAGCTCGTCTTGCTGTAGAGGAAGAGTGAAGGCCGCGAGTGGCCTGCCCGCGAAAGTGGGCACGACTCGCCTATCGTGCGGGGTGGGTGGCTGGGCTGGACGGCCTCTGGTCATAGCACGTCTCGCCATGGAGAGGTGAAGACCGCAAGTGGTTTACCCGCGAAGGTTAGCACAACTCACATGTCGTACGGGACATGGTAGTTGCTGTGCAAACATCGGATGCAGGTAATGTATGAGTTTTCAAAAGCTAATGTCGTTGCATTGATTTGATTCAAGTTCCCAGATTTACGAAGATGGTTCATTTGAAAAAGGGAACTTAAGCAATAAACCAATGCAATGTCCTAGTTTGTTTGAAAACATGCATGCAGTGCATAAAGAATAAATTATAATTGTATCTGTTACAATGTACATCGCTCATTGTAGAAAAACAACAAAAGGCCCGCCTAAAAGAAAACTAGGGGCCGACTCAAAGACTCGACTTTGGGTCGGTTGACAGCATGAATGTTTATTTTGGTCCAGCATGACGGTCCCTGTTTATGCATGGTTTAGGTACTACCGGGATAGCAACTAACTAGGGATGGGGGCTCCTGACTCAAGGGTATCAATTCCTTGAAATCGGGCGGGATTCTTTTCAAGGCCTAAGCGACAGTCGAACCGCGCGCCGTACCCCTACTTCGAACCCCTGTCTAACCTAGCTTCCTAGATTGCCGCTCGTGGGATTTCAAGCGTGGTACCTAAATCCACTAGAATGATGCAATGCAAGTGCAGAAAAGTAAATATGCGTAAAATAGATAAGCGAAAAATTGCGGGAAGCGGTAAATGAACATGCAAGCAAGCAAACGAATCGAGCTTGAACCCACTAAGTATGTCCCCAGTGGAGTCGCCAAGTTGTACGGACCAGAATGTGGACTCTCGACGGGGCCCGCATTGCGCGCTTTTGGATCGCGCGGCTGGGAGTGTCCACCTTCCCGTGGGGACGCGTGACGGACACGCGTGAGAGAAGGAGTCGCCACTTATCATTTTACTACCCGAAGGTCGAGGGCGGATAAGTTACCCGGGTCTAGGGGTATGGAACACCTAGTTGTTGTTAAGGCATTAGTCTGTGCGGAACCGGAAAGTCCGTGTTCGGGGGTTCATGTTACGTGCGGGCCTATATCCCGCACGCCCTTTCGGTACTCTGGTTTGCTAGGCTTGCATGTTTTATTATTTACCGCGTGGATTAAGTTGCGCTCGGCTCACACGTTTTGACACCGTAAACTCGATGAATTAAACGATGTCGGTTGAGAAGCCGAGAGAGAAGTAAATCTGCGTGTCAGGGAATTGGTTCACAATCTTGCGTTACAATTCATCGAACCATGGAGGTTGAATCCCTGCGTGAACCAAAACCGCGAGATCTTGGATTTACTTGTGTCTGGGCAAGCATTAGACCGATTCGATTAATTCGACTCTCGGACCGTTCGCTCACCGACTGGAATTCTTACAGAATAAATGTACAAAATAAAATCCTTACAATGCTCTCGAAAACAATAAATACAAATTACAAAAGGGTCGAATTCCAGTCGTTTTGCGTTCGGTTATTATTCCACTCTAACTCACCGTGAGTTTAGGGAAAAGACCGAAGAACTGAAATTCAATGGACGCTCTTACTGAATAGGGCGTTGGACCCTGTGAGTGTTGATTAGGGTGTTTAACCCTGTGCTCGATGATTAGGGTGCTGAACCCTAATATTATTCGGCCTAGGGATCAGGCTCGACCCGCATGGCAAACAGGTGCGGAAAGATAACACGCAACATGTTAATAACAGACAAGGTGTTTGTTATTATCGAATGTACGTGTTTTAACAAGTTGTTAATCCTAGGTATTTTGGCATGCAAATCCTACCCTAGACAAACAAGCACGTGCCAACGTTTTAGCATTCGGCTTTGTTTTGAGAACTTGACAAAGAGAGTCAAATCTCGTGTGTGTGAATTGCTTTTACAGTTGTTCTGTATTGTGATACTGAATTTCCACTGAATTAGCCAAACTCATGTTTTGACTCTAGATTTGGAATCTAGAATTCCTCCTAACCATTATCTAGTGTTTGGTTAGGTCGAGTGAAAGGTTAATCAGCATTTTGCATGTTTTCTGACAGAGATAACTGTTCTAGTTACCCGAGTCTATGTTAGGATGACAGAAACTCATCAGTTAGATAAGAAAGGCTATGCAGATGAACCTGCACCTGAACAGGTAGCCCATTCTTATCCCGTACTGTAGTGTTTCTGTCATGCTAACCCTAAGGGTGTCGCTGAATTGTGAAAAGACGATTTTGCCCTTTATTTGAAAATTATTTTCAGAAAAGGGGAAACATCGTAGTGCGGGCCACCTCGGCCTGTAGCCGGTGTCGACCAATTCCCTAGATCGTCCAGGGTTGTGCAAGAACCCCGAAAAAGCCAAAGAACCGGTCGATCTGCTCGGAAGTGATCTAGAAAGATCTTCTGTATCCTGACCTGAGCTACCTGGAATCAGGTAAAAACTCAAGTTGAGACACAGAAGCCCTTCTCAGACATCCATGCTACATCGGACAGCGCGTTTCGGGTTTTGAAATTGATAAGTTTGGAAAGGGCACCAACGTCATTTGACAACTCATCGACGCGAGTTATCAGTTAATGGCCAATTCGTGTAAACCTTATCAGTGTGAAGTGGGTTTAATCATGTGAGCGTCCCGATTAACCTGTTTGTGGGATTAATGCTTAAGGGTTGTGCCGAATGCATTAATTGTGAAAACGATTCGCGACTCGAAGACCAAGACGATTCCATAAGGATCGAGGATAATTTGGTCCAATGACCGAAACTACCCTCGTAACCGAATGGACCCGAATGAGTCATCGATACCCGAATCCATGCATGCTTTGTTTTGAAAAGACATTTTCATGCGATATTGTGACGATAATGTAAATTGCAAATTACACGAAAGCCGAGAACGGACTCAAAACGGGAAGAGGAAGCCTCATGCAACCCGTACGAGTCTAAGAGGCTCTCGGTTACTTCTCCTTGGAGATAGCCGAGAGGTCCCATGGCCCGAATGGGGTTCCACGAGGTTTCCCCGTCTTGTTTCGAATCATTTCTCGCATGCTTAAACGACAAACATTATAAATGACACGATTAAACGAAAGTCGGTATTGCCATGATTTGAATAACGCATTCGAACATGGAAACATGCACAAACAAGTTATTTAAGGAATCGATAAAACAATACCGACTTCATGCACGTGAGAAAATACGATGAAACTAGAGAATCGAACTTGGATCGGGTCAAGAAGATCGTTCCTTGCCCGAAATGAGCAAGAGAGCATTCAGTCACCTCGCTTGGAGGGAAACCCGTCAGCTCTTTGCCTTTCCCGAGTCGGGATGTTCTTCTCGACTACGATCCAAGTGTTTCCCGACATGCTAGCATATAAATCAAGGATAAATATGCATGATATAACATGGAAAATGCATAAAGATTAAAACTTGAAAATAAAACATACATAAACCCCTTATAACTCCATAAACTCAACGAGAATGTAAAAGTCCTAGCTCCTCTAAGTCGGGAATGGTCATACCTAGTCCCGAGATGCGGGATGAGACCTTCAAGAGTCGGGTTGGACCGTTGATGGGTCGGGTTTGGGCTGTTTTCCGTTGAACAGACCCGAATGGCACCAAACAGATCCGGCTGGAATGCTGGACAGACCCGACTGGCACAAGTCGGGTCGGACGTCGCCACGGAGGCTCCCGATGGAATTTTGAGGCAAGGTCGGCGGCCTTGGGTAGCCAAGGGACCCCTCTAGGTGACCGTGGTGGTCGCTTGTTCCCAGAGTTGTCGGGTCGACCCGTACAGTCCTGCAAAAATCACCCAAAACAGAGCACGTCTGGAATTTCGGACCCGACTGGCACAAGTCGGGTCGGACGTCACCACGGAGGCTCCCGATGGAATTTTTGAGCAAGGCAAACGGCTCCCGACTGCTAACTCACCTCCGGAGGTGGCTGTGGTGGTCGTTTTCCGAAAAGAGTCCTGGATCAACCCGATCTACAAGAAAACCGCACAGACAGTCAGAAATTTCGACCCGACTGGGCAGTCGGGCTGTTTCTTCTTCCTGGGGTTAAACCGATGGGTTTTTCTTGGATTTATTGACTCCTTGACACCCTAGGGTTGTGTGGGGAGGTGTTTGATGGGTTTTGGTAGCTCAAACCGACTTGGAAAGGCTTGAAACCCGGTTTGACATTTTTTACCCGAGAAGGACCAAATCTGTCCAGATTTTGTTCAAGGCTGGTTCTATGGCTTAGAGGCTTCAAACGTAAAATCTAAGTTCAGAAATGGATAGAGGGGCTCGAACAAATGTGTGATATGAAGTTTGGTAAAGTTTGGATTCAAGCCGGGATGGATTCCGACTTAAGACTTTGCCCGGTTTTGCTTGGTTTTGCTTGCTGGAAATGGCTGAAGCTTGCTGCGGTTTGCTATGGAGTTTGAGAGCTTTTGGAGAGTGAGAAATGCTAGAGAGAGAGTGCTTGAAGGTGTATCCTTAAGTTAATGACTTAGAAAGTATATATCGGCTATGCTTAAGTGCAATTAAGTGGAGAAAAGTGCAATTAAGGGGCATGGATTAGGAGATCCGAATTTGTTTAATGAAGAAAGAAGATATTCTTGCAAGTGGCATTGATGGAGAAGAGATAAAACATTAATGAGCATTGATGGGGAGTTGGAGTGCAAGAATGAAACACTTAGATATTTTAGGGGATAAGTGTGCAAGTTGTCTTCTTATCTTCATGGAGATGAAGAAGACAAAGGAGAGGACACCTAGGGCAAGGATGGGGCGGCTAGGCCTGATCCGTGGGTCCCACGGCCTAAGAGAAGAATCCGGGAGAAAGCTCGGGTCTCGATTGGTCGCGTATTCGAAGTTCGTGGTTCGAATTGAACGTTGAATTGTTGATATGCGCGAGAAAATGGGTTTAATGAGCTTGAGATTGGCATTTTTCATGGAGAAATGCCCCGGAAGCATATGAGGCTCGGAAGCCGGTTTTGCTCATTGCAGATGACCAGAGCGAAGTTGTCCGCTTCTGACAGCATATCTTGTGTCTGCATCTCACGTTGGTCATTTTGACATAAATTGTCAGACAACGTGAACAATTATCCCTTAAGCCGGTAATGCTAACGTGGGGCCGGAGACGTCCTAGGAGGCCGAAACTGGATTTCTCAGGATGATTTCTGAGTTGCTTGGGCACTCCGGAGATTACTGTAATCTCTGTTTGTCGAGATCAAACCTCCAAGGACTTGAAAAGTGTATCTGAGACCTCTAAAGCACTGCTCGGGAGGTCTAGATGAGTCGTGTGATTTATTCCGACGATTCCACATTGAGCCTTGAGAAGGCTAGCATTGTGTAACGTAAGCATTTGGCGTCAAGTTTCCCCAAAGAGGACCTCCGGATATGGATTTCCACTGAAAATGGTCATTTCCGCTCCTTGGAGGTTACTCGGGAAACTAAAAAGGGTTTTGCTGTCTGTTTTGCCCAATTGTGAATGTCTGCTAGAGTTTTCAGGGCAATGCGGTATGAACTTCGTTTGCCGTAATTCCATCAGACCAGTCTCCGGTTATGCGCTTCCGAAGAGGGGTATGCCCGTTTTGTCGTTCGGAAGTCATTCAGGGTGTCTGTATGGCTTCCAAAAGATAATCTGAAGCACTGCTCGTGCTCTGTATGATTGTGGGGCATGGCCGCATTTGATATTTGGAATTAACTTTTCTCCGAGAATCCGACATTTTTGGACTTCCACTGAAAAGTTGTCTGTATACAGAAAGTTGTTCTGTATAGAGCAGATGATTTGCAAAACGCTTTTGGGGACACTTTTCACCTGTTTGGCATTGGAGTGGATTTTTGAAGTCCAATATTGGCTATCTTTCGACAGTGGAGCGAACTATCGGAAAATAGGCCTGTTCGTGTGAACTCTGGAAATGCCGGTTTCGGACATTGTTGAGCTCTCTAGTCACTCTGTTGCTTCTTGATGACCCCTAGAGTCCTTCTGTCATATGCATGTGTCATTTGCCTGATTTCGCCAACTTGAGGATGAATAGTGATTTCTTGCTCTGCCGAGCCGTTTTCTGTATTCTGCTCAAGTCGTGGCTTGGATCATTGCTAATAATGTAATTTCAATTGATGAGCCAAAATGGGGTACTGACAGTGCTAGCGTCCCGTTGACGGTGGATCTCCCGGATCTGCAGGAATCTTGCGGGGGCCGTGGATGTGGAGTCGACCCACTGGATGCGGTAGGGTAGGTGATCCGCCTCGGCGGGAATGTCCTGCAGGCCACCGAGTTGTCTGATTACTCGGCTGGGGAATATGAGCGTGCTCCCCAAGTGGCTAAGAAGAGGGACTCCCACGATTTCGGAACATCCTGTGATCATGGGGCCGCGGGGGTCAATTCGCGCCAAAAGTGCCTCTATTCCGAAAAGCTGTGCTCGGGAGGTGGGACGACCGGTACCAGGCGCTCGATCAGTGAACGCTCGTCCGTGATGTAGGAGAAAGGATGTGATGAGCAAAAGGGGCAGACGTGCGCGAGGAGCCAGATCTGTAGTAGGTGCGGCGATCCTCTTATCCTGCCACGCCGAACCTCTCTAACATAGTGGCGAGTACGGAAACAGGAGGGTGCTGAAGATCAAGAGCAGGAACTCGTGACATGCGTCGCGCTAGTAGGACGCCGTCGAAGGTGTCAAAGCACGGAGAAGCATTCAGTCGGAGAGCCATGCGATCCTGATGCCGTGATCCCATCCTTGATGAAGCTCTTGGTGGACATCTTGGGTGGGTATGCCGAGGAGGTTGGAGAGCTGACTCCGAATTACTGCGAACGGGTTGGGCACAAAGATGCCTTGGGTTGTGGACGTGGGCCTTTGGATGAGCACCGTGTACTCTTCGATTGTGGGTGCCAATTCCGTTCCCTGAAAGTTGAACACCGCATGCTTGGGGTCCTAAAACTAGATGGCGGTCCTCAAGAAGATCCAATCCACTGGAGTTTCCGTGAACATAACCATATCTCCGATGATGCCTTGAATGAAAGCTCAATCCACCGGTCGGAGAGTCCTCCAAATGCGCATGATCTCTTGTCTCGGCGGTGTGATTGCTTCGAGCCTGAGACCGGGAGCCGGGCGGTCCATCCTTACCTAAATGGAGGAGATGTCGGCTTAACGCTTTAAGGATCAAACCAATGTAATGTCCTAAGTTTTTTTTTTGGAAATAATGCATGCAGTGCGGAAAGATAAACTACAATCACGTTCTTTACAGTATACATGACTCTTTCTTACAGAAAAACAACAAAAGGCCCGTCCTAAAGGAAAACTACGGGCCAACTCAATGACTCGACTTTTGGGTCGGTTGACGGCATGAAGGCAAAGATTGGTCCAGCATGACGGTCCTTGTGTATGCATGGTTTTCGGTGCTATTGGGAGAACCACTAACTAGGGATGGGGGCTCCCGATACAAGGGTGTGAATTCCTTGAAATCGAGCGAGGATCTTTGGGGGCCGGTTCGGTGGCATAGCCGACTCGATCCGTTCCCTTACTCGGAACCTCTGACTAACCTAGCTTCCTATTTTGGTGCCCGTGGGATTTCGGACAAGGTACCTAAGAACCCGCTAGAATGATGCGATGCAAGTGCGTGAAATAAATATGCTTAACATAAATGTACGAAAAGCGATAAATAAACATGCAAGCAAGCAAACGGATTTGAGCCCGAACCCACAAAGTATGTCCCCAGTGGAGTCGCCAAACTGTGCGCACCCGAATTTCATCTCGTCGGGGCACACATGCACGAAGCCTATGCAACGCGGCTTGGGAGTGTCCACTTTCCCGAGGACGCGCGACGGACGCACGTGAGAAGGAGTCGCCACTTGCCATTTTACGACCCGAAGGTCGAGGGCCGGCAAGTTACCCGGGTCTAGGGGTACGGGGTACACCTAAATACTAAGGCAATGGTCATACAGAACCGAAAATTCCGAATTCGGGGGTTCTATTACGTGCGGGCCTATATCCTGCACGCCCTTTCGGTACTCTAGCTTGCTAGGCTTGCCATTTTGTTTATTTATCGCGTGATTTAGAATTTGCACTCGACTCGCCCGTTTTGACACCGTAAAGTCGGTGAATTGATTAAGTTGGGCCAAGAATCCGAAAGATGAGTAGGCTTGTGCGTCGAGAAATCGGTTCACTATCTTATCGTTACAGTTCATCGAACCGTGATGGTCGATTTCCTGCGCGAACCGAGACCACGTGTATTCGAACTTGCTCATCCTTTGGTGACGATAGACCAACTTAACCGATTCGACACTCAGACCTCTCGCTCGCCGATCGGGGATCCTTACAAAGGAATGAGTGAACATACGAATAAAATCCTCACAATGTTCTCTCGAATAATTACAAAGTATAACTGAATAAATAAATGGATCCCGATCAGTTTATGTTGGGCCAATATTCCGCTCCGACTCACCGTGTATTTTGAATAACTGATAAGTAAATTAAGGCAACGTGAGCCCAAGGAGCCGGGGGTCGGGTCCGATCGATCCAACGGTTTGCAGGAGAACCGCTTGATTCCCACTGTAACTATTGGACCGATCGAGCTCCCGGGTGATATCTAAACCCGTTTCACACATCCAATCCAAATTGCCTTCCTCGTAGGCCATGTTTGGAGTATGACGGTGAATCGAGGCTAGATCTCATTCCGCACTCGGGTTGCACACGCTCAGTGACTTAGGAGGCGTTGGACCTCGTGTTCGGTGATTTGGGGCGTTGGACCCCGTGTAACACTTAACCTACGGGCTCGGGCCCAAACCACAATAAATTAGCAAAGACAAGTGGAAAACAGAAGAAAAACGATAAAACTGACGAGAAACAAACATCAACTGACAAATAGAGGTGAATACAGACAACCGGTGTATTAAGTCAAGTGTACGTGATTTAATCAGTTATTAACCGGGGTTGGTTAACAAACAATGTGTCTAACCTAGGCAAACATAGCTGGTGGACTAGTGTCCGCACCCCATTTCGGTCCACCGGCTCCAACGGAGGACTTCCAACCAAGGCTCGGGACACTATTCACCATCGGGAAAACGGAGGCAAATAGGCGGGCATAGAATCATGGATTGCGGAAGAAAAGCGTGGTCCACCGAGAAAGGCAGAGGAGAGCCATCAGAAGAACAGACAAACAAGGAATCCCGAAAACGACGGAGCTGGCACTATGGCACTATTCATCACCGAGTCACCCAAGCACCGAAAGGTGCCCAATATGGGACTCTAAATATCCATCTCAGTGCCAAAGTGACCAACAACACGTCCGGACACATTTCCGGAGCATGCCACATAGGCCGGGACACCCCGATCTCTCACGGACGCCTTTTCTAATAGGGCTCTCGGGGTCCGCTCTACTGACAAGCAGACGGCCCCCTAAAACGGGCCTACAGGCACCCAGGGACAGTCAAGGCCATGGGACAAGTTTCAGACGACCATTCGGAACTCTACAGGGCTCCCCGAGGGACGTTTCAGTGGTAGCAAACGCCCCCGACGAACCTTCGGAGCACGTCCACAGAAAATAGAGATCGCAGCGATTCCCGAACACCTCAAGACATTCAGGGAACACTGAGAAAATCCTGGTCACAAGCCCCTAGGCCTCCCCGGGCTAACGGTCCTCGGCCGAGGGCGACGAGCCAACGATCCCCCACGGGGAAGAAGGGTCACCGAAATGTATGTCAAGATGGGCAAAGAGCAATCGGGGACCGGGGGGCACTAATCTCCACTCCGCACGTCCAAACAGGGCAAAATCGGCTCTCGAGGCGCCGAGTCGCCCGAACGTTCATTCACACGACGCATGGCGATATTGGGCTCATTCAAACCCTCTTCGTTCAAGCATTCCAAATCTATAAATTAATTGGACATCGGAGATCGGATGCGAGCTCAATCAAGTCTCAAGCGTTTTCCGGTTTTTCTCGCAATCGAATGGGACCCACAGCTCAGCCAAGCCGAGCCATCAAGCCACGGCTCAACCCCAAGCCACGGCTCAAACCCTCAGCTCCGACGTGACAGCCCCAAGCCACAGCTAATCCCCTTGGCCGGCAGCTCCAAGGAGGCTTCCTCCTTCCCTCCACCACCAATTCAAATCTTCTTACACATCCATCACTTCCTCTTACACATCCATCACACCCATCACTCTCCCTTGCCTTCCCCTACACTCAACATGACATTTTCCCCACCCTAATCTCTCTTGGGATTTTCGGCAGCCCATATTAGGCCCCCTAACCGCGATTAACGTTCCTTAACCGAATCGTTAGGGCCCCCTATAAGTTCCCATTGATCATTAACCTTAATCACTTCTTCATTCTCACTCTCTCTGAAGCCAACTTCTCTCTAAAAAGCTCTCAACCTCCAGCCCACTCCTAAGTCTCGTCCAGCCCTTGCCAAGGCCGTAACCGGCCAAAATCGCCGGAAAACCACCCGGTATTCCGGTAACCACCCGACCCGACTTAAGCCAAAAATCATCAAACACCCTAGCCTACATATTTCCCACCCCCTAAGTCCGTTTCCGGGCTTAGATTTTCCATTTGAGGTCCCCAACATCACGTTCCAGCCACAAGAGCAATCGGGGTCCCGAGACCCCCTTGCCGCGCGCATCGAACCTCATCCACGTGCCATTTCTTCCCACGACTTCGGTGAGTCGTGCCATCACGTTCAAAGGGTTCCTCACAACCCTCACCCTCCCCCGTGAAGAGGTGGTCACGATCCGAGGGCCGACCAACCGTGCACAACCTCCGTTTCATCCGATTCCTTTCTAGCGGGTTCTTATTTTTTACCGGGTTTTATCTCACTATTTCGGGTTTGTCTAGGCCTCGGCACGTTCGGGACCTTTCACGAACGCCTAGATCTGCCCCTAAGGAGTCCAACGAGCCCGACCTTGCACCGTGCCGTGCCCGGAGCTCGCGTGCCGACCCGTTTTTCCCCGGACTGCCGCTGCTGTCAACTCTCGAGCCTCTCACCTGTAGCCGTCAAACCGAGTCTAGCGACTCCCGCGGCCGCGTCCCCGACTCTTTTCCTCTTGCAACGAGGCTAGGTAATACCCCTTTTTAACTTAGAGGAGTTAGGACCTTCGATCTTTACTTGCATGAGGTGTTTACATGCTTTAAAGGTTCGGGACATGTGAAAGCTTGCATTTTTTTCTTGGATCCGGACGTCTCATGCATGCCATACAACGTCACGCGTTTATTCCCTTTCTCTATCACGTCCATAGGCTGTATAAGTGTGTATCTCATGGGGGAGACGACATGGGTCGAGGCGGGAGAGATCCCAAGTCACGGCCGAACCAAGGGACCCACAGTCTAGCCTTGAGGGGGCGACCCGTGACCCCTATGGTTCCTCCGAGGCTAGGGCATCTCCTCTTCCTCGAAGCTAGCCGGTCCCCGTCCCCTTTTGCCGCTGTTTTGTCATGTACAACATATTAGCATGGTGGGAATGGGCTTAGATCGGGCTTGGAGAGCTCCCCTTGACTCGCGTGAGCCGTGAGGACTCACGGCCACTCTTGAATAAGTGTGGCCGAGAGTCCCCTTGGACCACATGGGTCTAAGGTGGTTTCTCCCATCCCGAAGTGAGTCGGTTCCCATGTTTCACGTTTTCCCAATCGTATGATTTAATATCGTCCTTGTTATTTCCGCTTAAATGTCCATTTGTGCGCGTTGTGTGATTTCGTGTGATTATGGTCGTGGCGGTATCGAAACAATCGAAACATGTATTATTATTTTGATTGACGTGTTGTGAATGTAAGAAACGATTGAAATCAGCGTAAGAGACCGTCCAAGATTCGGGGATGAGCCAAGGAAATATTCGGTTACTTCCCTCGGGATGTGGCCGAGTGTCCCGTGGCTCTCCTCGAGTCTAGACCGGTCTCTTCCTCCGTTTGGAAATCGGTTCTTAGAGTTGCTTTGTAATCATACTTGTTGTTTATTCATTGATCATGTATCAATTACTCGTTAGATGCGTTAGTTTCGGGTAACCACCTACTAAACCGTAGTTGTAATACAAATTGGTAACCGCCGAATAATTCCACGAACGGGGTAAACGGGACATATTATTCGGCTAACTAAATCACTTGGACTAAATAATTGGGTAAATTGGCTATTAATTTGTAAACGCACCGATGATTTACGGAACGGCATGAATGCCCTTTTCATTTAAAGCTCGCAATTTCAAAATACTGAGACACGTAACACGAATAGAATAGACGTCTAACGAGTACTCGCGTGCTATGACTCGAGTCCGGGCCCGATTTGAGGCGGCTCAAGTCGAGACGCGCGAGTCCTTCTTAGACTTCGTCGTGTGACATGATCTCCAATTTATACACGAACATCGCAATTTTATCATCTAAGGGCATAATCGTCATTCCGTGATTCACCGATACCCTAGGCGCTAGGGAGTCGGAAACACCTCGATCTATGGATGGGAAAGGGCAACCCGTTTGGGTGCGAGTCTCATCCGCACGGCCCATTCTGTTCACTTTCAGTGTTTCTACCTTCTTATCGTAGATTCGGTGGGGAGCATTTTATTTCAGTTACAAAACACGAAGAACCGGACTAATCATACATCCGGCCTAATCAAACACTAGATAATGGATATGCGGAATGATAGATTCCAATCTAGAGTCAAAACACAAGTTTGGTCAATTCAGTGATACCGCAGTGACGCTTAACCGAATAAGAGTCCTAAAACAAACCCACCCATGTAACCGGCTTAGAACCTTATCCTAATCCACCATCCATGCTTGCCTAGGCTAGATACATTGTTTGATTAATCAACCCTGGTTAATAACTGATTAAATCACGTATATTCGACTTAATACACCACTTGTCTGTATTCATCCACGTTTGTCAGTTGTTATCTGTTTTCCATTGGTTTTATCAGTTTCCTCCTGTTTCCCATTTGTTTTTGTTGATTTGTTGCGGTTCAGGTCCGAGCCCATAGGTTACGTGTTGCACGGGGTTCAACGCCCCAAATCACCGAACACGAGGTCCAACGCCTCCTAACTCACTGAGTGCGTGCAACCCGAGTGCGGAATGGGATCTAACCTCGAGTCACCGTCACACTCCGAATGCGGCCTATGTGGGAGGCAAATTTGGATTGGACGTGTGAAACGGGTTTAGATATCACCCGGGAACTCGATCGGTCCATCGAATACAGTGGGAACCAACCGGTTCCCCTGCAAACCATTGGATCGATCAGACCCGACCCCCGGCTCTTTGAGTCCGCGTTGCCTTAATTTACTTATCGGTCATTCAAAATACACGGTGAGCCGGAGCGGAATATTGGCCCAATGCAAACCGACCGGGATCCATTTACTTATTCAGTTACACCTTGTAATTAGTTGAGAGAACATTGTGAGAATTCTATTAGTATGTTCATTCATATACTTGTAAGGATCCCGATCGATGAGCGAGAGGTCCGAGCGCCGAATCAGTTAAGTTGGTCTATCCCTACCAAAGGATGAGTGAGCTCGGATATTCGCGGCTTCGGTTCACGCAGGGAATCGGCCATCTTGGTTCGGTGAACTGTAACGCTAAGATAGTGAACCGATTCATCGATATACGAGCATACTCACCTTTTGGACGTTTGGCCCAACTTGATCAATTCATCAAATTTACGGTGTCAAAACGGGCGAGTCGAGCACAACTCTAAATCACGAGGTAAATAAACAAAAATGGCAAGCCTAGCAAGCTAGAGTACCGAAAGGGCGTGCGGGATGTAGGCCCGCACGTAATAGAACCCTCGAATTCTGAATTTCCGGTTCCGTACGACCATTGCCTTAGCATTTAGGTGTACCCCGTACCCCTAGACTCGGGTAACTTGCCAGCCCTCGACCTTCGGGTCGTAAAATGGCAAGTGGCGACTTCTTCTCACGTGCGTCCGTCGCGCGTCCCCGAGAAGGTGAACACTCCCAAGCCGCGTTGCTTAGGCTCGCGCATGCGTGCCCCGACGAGATGAAATTCGGGTGCGCACAGCTTGGCAACTCCGCTGGGGATTCTTAGAGGGTTCGGGCTCGATTCCATTTGCTTGCTTGCATGTTTATTTATCGCTTTCCGTACATTTATTTTTAAGCATATTTATTTCTCGCATTTACTTTACGCATTTGCATCGCATCATTCTAGCGGGTTCTTAGGTACCTTGTCCGACATCCCACGGGCACCAATATAGGAAGCTAGGTTAGTCAGAGGTTCCGAGTAAGGGAACGGATCGAGTCGGCTATGCCACCGAACCGGCCCCCAAAGATCCTCGCTCGATTTCAAGGAATTCACACCCTTGAGTCGGGAACCCCCCATCCCTAGTTAGCGGTTCTCCCAGTAGCACCAAAAACCATGCATACACAGGGACCGTCATGCTGGACCAATTTTTGCCTCCATGCCGTCAACCGACCCGAAAGTCGAGTCCTTGAGTCGGCCTGTAGTTTTTTTATTAGGACGGGCACTTTTTTGTTTTTGTAAGAAAGAGCGATGTATACTGTAAAGAACACGACTATAGTTTACCTTTCCGCACTGCATACATTTTTCGAAAAAAACTTAAGACATTGCATTGATTTGATTCTTAAGACGTTAAGCCGGCATCTCCTCCATCTAGGTAAGGATGGACCGCCCGGCTCCCGGTCTCAGACTCGAAGCAATCACGCCGCCAAGACAAGACATCATGCACATCTGGAGGACTCTCCGGCCGGTGGATCACGCTTTCATCCAGGGCATTATCGGAGATATGGTTATGTTCGCCGAGACCCCGGTGGATTGGATCTTCTTGAGGACCGCCGCCGAATTTTGGGATCCCGAGCACGCAGTATTCAACTTCCAGGGGACGGAGTTAGCCCCTACGATCGAGGAGTACACGGCACTCATCCAGAGGCCTACACCTACGACCCAGGCATCTTCGTGCCTAACCTGTTCACAACCGTCCAGAGTCAGCTCTCCACTCTTCTCCACATACCTGCTCGAGACATCCACGAGGAGCTTCATCAGAGGTGGGATCAAGGCATCAAGATCGCGTGGCTCTCCGATTGGATGCTCCACCGCACAATGACACCTACAACGGCTTCTTATCAGCGCGATGCCTGTCATGGATTCCTGCTCTTGGTCTTTGGCACTCTCCTGTTTCCGTACTCGCTGAACCTTATTGATGGGGCTATAGCCCAAGTCGTCCTCCAAGCGGTGGGAGGCCATAGTTATGTGGAGGCTTTATTAGTCGAGACCGTTCGATCTCTTGACTATGTTAGGGAGGTTCGGCGCGGCAGGATGAGGGGATCCCCGCACCTACTGCAGACTTGGCTTCTCGCGCACGTCCGCCCTTTTTGCTCATCACATCCGTTCTCCTACATCTCCGACGAGCGCTTGTTGATCGAGGGCTTTGCACCAGTCATCCCGCCTCCCGAGCATAGCTTCTCGGAATGGAGGCGTTTTTGGCGTGAGTTGACGCCCGCATGGTTCTTATGCGTCGCCCGATGGAACCCCGGCGGCCCCATGATCACGGGATGTCCCGGAATTGTGGGAGTTCCCCTTCTCAGCCGCCTGGGGAGCACACTCATATTCCCCAGCCGGGTAATCAGACAGCTCGGCGGCCTACAGGACATTCCCGCCGAGGCGGACAGTCTACCTTTCCGCATCCAGTGGGCCGACTCTACATCCTCGGCCCCCGCAAGATTCCTACAGATTCGAGAGATCCGTCGTCAACGGGACGCTAGCACCGTACAGCGTTTGTACTTCCCCGAGCATCCCACCGACGAAGAGCGAGCATTCTCTGCCACATCAGCATACGTGGCCTGGTTCTACCCGCAAGGATCGACACCACCACAACGGTCCCAGGCCACCCCGACTCCTCGAGCAACATCTACCCTCGCCCCCGAAGCCAAAAGCTCCATCCAAGCAGCCATGCATGCGGAGCTACAGGCCGTCAGGGAGGAACGAGATAGGCTCCGTTGCGAGCTTGTCGATTCCCACGCAGAGGTCGCAGACTATAGGGAGCTTCAGACGGAATTGACTCGAGCACGCACCCGAGTCGCACATCTAGATCGGGAGATGGCCCGTTTGAGCACGGAGTTGGACCGAGTGCACAAAAGGGCGCGCAACCTCGCCCACCCCTAGGATTAGTGGACGCGCCCATTTTTGCCCTCGCTCGGACCTACGCCACTTTCAAACGGCCACCGAGCGCAAAGGGATGTCGGCTTTACGTTTATGTTCCTTTCCTTTCTTCCGTATGTTCTATTTTGTAAAACTATGGAACTTGAAGCTAATCAATGTAATGACATTAGTATTTTGAAAACTTATACATCTCATACATCTTGTCATTTTACTTATTCCGTCCTTATCGTTTGAGATATCGATGTTTGCTCTTACACGTTTTTGGAATCTAGGTGATTACAACTGGCGTCACACCGTTACCCGACTCGTCAGCGTCTCAGGATGGCGGAAGGGGATCAAGTCGATATCTCCGAAGAAGTCAACCCACCAATTCCGACTCTTTCTCAACCACCTCCAACACATGCTCCGCCGCCTCCCACTCCTGCAGGCGTACTCCCGGCGTATTCAGGCGCCCTTCCAACACATCTCCCGCCCCCGGCATCTTCGGGGGCGCCTCTGCCACCGGCCTCACTAACTTCCGCCGCCACCGACGACCAAGCCCGCATTGCGGCACTCGAGGGCACGGTCAACCAAATGGCCACCAACATGGCAGAGCTGCTCGCCCTACTTAGAGGACCTAACCAAGCCTCTTCGAGCTCCACACCTCCGCCGGGACCGGGGCCAATGGTCGACCCAACCCCGTGGGCTCCACCAACCCAAGCCCCAGAGAACGTTGAGGCTCCCGCACCGCCAACGCTGCACACATCCACGGTCCACCCCTTCACCACTCAACTACCGCCGCCGCCGGCCCCCACGGCCGTCCCTCTTCCACCGGCGACCTTCCTATCCTCGGAGCACATCTTGTCCGCACCTCCGCCCGTTTCCATACCGGCCCCAGCCATGGCCTACACAATACCTCCGCCGATGGTTTTCCCGGCGTCCAATGCACTTGCCCCGACTCACCTTCAAGCCACGGAGCTTCCTCCCTATCCGTCTCTATAGCCTCACGCCGGCCTCTCCTACCAGGCACCGCCCCCTATAAACACCACCTTCCACGAACCAGGCACGCCGATTCATGCGGCCCAGTTCGCCTCGCCAACGCATTTCTTCCCTGAGGCTGACACCGAACAGGAGCGAAAGCTCAAGAGGATGGAAGAAACGATACGGGCCCTACAAGCGGGTGATGCTCGTCTCGACGCACGTTACGGCGACTGCAGCCTATTCCCGGGTATGCGGCTACCCCCGAAGTTCAAGATCCCGAAATTCAAGACTTATGAGGGCACGACGGATCCACGCCACCACCTCCGCCACTACCGGGGGAAGATGCTGCAATATTGGGAATACGAGGAGTTTGTCATCCACTCTTTCCAAGATAGCCTGTCGGGATCGGCCCTCGATTGGTTCATGTCGCTGAAGGCCGAAGACATCCCGACGTGGGAGGATCTCTCCCGGAAGTTCACCGACCAATACCGATATTGCGCGGAGACGCCTCCCACCCTTCTGGAGCTGAGCACAAAAGAAATGGCACAGGGCCAAAGGTTCGAGGAATACGCCACCAAATGGCGTGCCCAAGCGGCGAAACACATCCCTCCGATTAGTGAAGTTCAGCAAATCCAGTTGTTCCATTCTACCATGTTGGCGCACACTTCATCATTCTCCGACCTCATTGAGGCCGGGAAAAAGCTCGATTTGGGAATTAAGCTTGGCAGGATGGAAGGCCCTGTCAGTAAAGGAGAGGAGTCATCGAAGAAGGTCCCCGCGACATCGTCATCTTCCAGCGGGAGAAAGGGGAAGGAAGTTTCAGTGAACGTCGTCAACACGACACAACAGGCCTCCCAGCAGTATTCGATAAACTTCACGGCGGTGCCTCCCGTAGCTCCCTCCTACGCCCCGCATGCACCTCAATATCGACCTCAACCCCCTACCCAACCAATCTACTATTCCGCACTACCGCCTCCACCCCCACCTACGGTGCCATCGCCCGTCGTCCACCATTATGCCCCTGCTCCATCCCAAGCCCCTCAATACAAACCTCCGGCTCCTAGGACTTCTCAGCCGACACAACGGGCCTCGCCCCCGCAAGGTCAACAGGGCGGTGCAGTGCAACCACGACCTCGCAGACAGTACTCGGCCCTGCCGGTCCCACTTTCCCACATCTACCGGCAAATTTGTGACAAGGTTGGGACAACAGCGCCCAACCCAAGCTTTGATCCAACCATCCAAGATCAGAGCAAGCGATGCGAGTACCACCAAGGGGCACCAGGACACACCATAGACAACTGCTGGAAGTTAAGGGAGAAGATCCAAGAGATGATGGATGCGAAGGAGCTCGTGTTCAACGCTGTGAGGTCTCCGAACGTGCAGGCTAACCCCCTCCCCGACCACGGACCAGCTCAGGGGCCCTCCATCAACATGATCACTGTGTGCACATCAAGCGAAGGCGAAGGCGAGCAAGGTTGGTCTTCCCCTTTTGTGATTGAATACGTACCAGCAGGAGCCGCGATCGGGTTCGCCGAGATTGACGCACCTCATGCCCCGCTCGTCATAGACGTTCCCGCCCGGGAGCCATACTCGAACGACAGGGTCCCCTGGACCTATGAGGGAGGTGTCGGGAACCTGGAGCAACAATTCGGTGTCATGGGCATAGCCCGCTCAGGACGGCTATACGAGAACCCGGCGACCACCGATAAAGGGAAGGCACCCGCTATCGACGTGGAGACGAGGCCTCGGTCCCACATCTCATTGCTCGCCCTTCTACTCAATTCGGAACCCCACAGGGAGGCCCTCATGCGGGTCCTGATGGCTGCGCAAGTCCCCAAAGGGACGCCCTCGGATCGGATAGAGGAAACCATCAACTCTATCTTCTTCAATACCATCTCGTTTTCAGACGATGAGCTCCTTTTTGATGGATGCGCGCACTCCTGGGCACCGCACATTGTCTGCAAGTGCAACAACCATATCGTTGGCCGAGTCATGATTGACAACGGTTCTGCGCTCAACGTATGCCCGGTGACCACTTTAAAGCAGATGAATGTGGATCTCAACCGCATCCGCCCTAGCAAAACAGCGGTCCGAGCCTTTGATGGTTTGAGGAGAGAGGTGAACGGAGAAATCGACCTCCTCATAGATATCGGCCCATGCTCCTTCAGCGTCCCATTCCAAGTGTTGGATATCCCAAACGCCTTCAGCTTACTACTTGTAAGGCCTTGGATCCACTCGGCCGGCGCCATTCCGTCCTCGCTACATCAAATGGTGAAATTCATCGTCAAGGAAAGGATCATCACGGTCAAAGGGGAGGAGGATTACGCCATCTACAAGGAGACGGCGGTTCCCTACATCAGCGTCGGAGACGACAAAAACTTGCCCTTCCACTCCTTCGAGACCATCTCCGTTATTCGGGATTACGGAGAGGTCGGGCCGTCCCGCGCCGATCGCATGATAGGGAAGGTCCTTTTGCGCCACAATTACATTCCCGGCACCGGCCTTAGGCCGCGCGGGCAAGGAATCAACCGCCCCATTGAAGTTGAAGTATACAAGCATAGGAGGGGACTCGGCTTTTGCCCCTCCTGCCATGAAATTATTGAGGCCCGACGGGGCAACCATCTTCACCGCCTCGCCACGCACTTTGGCAGGCTCAACAGGGGCATTCCAGTCCCCCCACTATCACATTTCTTCCCCGGGCCTCCACTCATCTTCGGGAGCACCTCTGACCGCCCTTCCTCGGACTTCGATGACACGACCGACGCTTTTCCAACCGTGTATGCCGTCACCGAGGAGATTCCTTCAGGGGTTCACATCCGCCCGGCGCAGGAAAACGAGGAGCTTAACAACTGGACCTCAGTCCTGCGCTATTCGGCTGTGATCGCCGATATGTAAGATTTATCTATGTATGAGATGTGTCCCGGGTGTCGGCGTAGCCGTAGGCCACACGACGGAAGAGGGAACTCTGTTATGGCTTCATGATCCGTACTATCAATGAATTCCCTATATGCATTTTTTGAATCCTTGTCTATTTTATTCTCTCTTCCCTACTCTCTTGTTCATACCATTATAAATTTTCTAAGACGATTCTTTCAATTCTCCAGGCTCCACTCGAATCCAAATCTTCGACGCGTCGATTCGAACCCATCCAAAGATTGTCTCGGAGAGCCCGGACCCATATACTTCGGGGAAGGGCTCGATGAAGACAGTCTAGTGCCTGAGATAGAAGAGAGTTTGCGCCGCCTCGAGGATCGCTAGCTCACCTCGCTTGAGCCAACAAAAGAGAACAACGTGGGCACTGAAGAGGAACCCCGCGTCCTAAAAATCGGTACGAGCCTCGACCCAACACAACGGGTCCGAATGATCGATTTCCTGACCAGGTATCAAGAAGTCTTCGCCTGGTCCTACGCCGTCATGTCGGGGCTAGACCCGTCGATAGTAAAGCACTTCCTCCCGCTAGACACTAAAAAGTTCCCACCCAAGCGGCAACAATTGCGACGGCAACGGGCAAGCCTCCTTCTACGCATCAAGGAGGAGGTTGTCAAGCAGATCAACGCGGGCTTTCTCGAGGTCTGTAACTATTCCGAGTGGGTGGCAAACATTGTGCCGGTGGAAAAGAAAGATGGAAGGGTTCGAGTCTGCGTCGACTATCGAGACCTCAATAAGGCCAGCCCCAAGGACAATTTTCTCTTGCCCCACATCGACATACTAGTCGATAACATGGCGCGCCACGCCCAGTTTTCTTTCATGGACGGCTTCTCCGGATACAGCCAAATTCGGATGGCCGAGGAAGACAAGATCAAGACGACGTTCACTACCATGTGGGGAACCTTTTGTTACCGCGTCATGCCTTTCGGCCTCAAGAACGCCGGGGCAACTTATCAGAGGGCTATGGTCACGTTATTCCACGACATGATGCACAAGGAAGTCGAGGTCTATGTCGACGACATGATTGCGTAGGAAGTCGAGGCGTCTCTTCGACCGCCTGAAAGAGTACAAACTTCGGCTTAATCCGACGAAATGCACGTTCGGCGCTCGGTCGGGAAAACTACTAGGATTCGTGGTCAGCGAGCGCGGCATTGAAGTAGATCCCGATAAAGTCAAGGCGATCAAGGAGCTTCCTCCGCCATCTTCGGTCCGCGAAGTACGAGGCTTCTTGGGACGATTGAATTACATCGCACGATTCATTGCGAACCTGACAGACAAATGCCAACCACTTTTTCGCTTGCTCCGCAAGAACGCGGTGATTGAATGGGACGAAGAATGTCAGAAGGCTTTCGACACCATCAAGGCGTATCTGGTCCAACCGCCGGTATTGGTCCCGCCTACACCGGGCCGTCCCCTCGTACTTTACCTAACTGTACGCCGCCAATCATTAGGATGCATGCTGGGGCAGGAGGAGGAGTCCACACACACAGAACGCGCGATCTACTATCTGAGCAAAAAGTTCACCGATGGGGAGTCCAATTATCCGGAAATCGAGAAGATGTGTTGTGCGTTGGTGTGGGTCATGCAAAGGCTCCGACAATACACGCTCTATCACACGGTCCGCTTACTATCAAAGGCAGACCCCCTGAAGTATTTACTCGACAGTCCCTCCTCCACGCGGAACCTCGCCAAATGGCGTTGTCAATTGACAGAGTACGATATCGAGTACGTGTCCCGCACTTCGGTCAAGGGGCAGGCGATCGCGGATCATTTGGCAGAATTCCCAATTGAAGACCACACACCGATTAATCCCGACTTCCTGGATGAGGGGATTCTCCGAGTAGACGACGAGGGAGAAAAACCGGGATGGAAGATGTATTTCGACGGTGCCGTCAATTCCACGGGATCAGGTATCGGCGCAGTACTGATATCCCCGGACGGACACTATTACCTGGTAGCGGCAAAGATCGACTTCCCGTGCACCAATAATGTGGCCGAGTACGAGGCATGTATTCTCGGCCTACAAGCGGCGATTGATTTCAAGGTAAAAGAGCTCGAAGTGTTCGGCGACTCTATGCTCACTATCTTCCAGATATTGGGGCAATGGAAGACAAAAGACGCAAAGCTAGTGCTATATCACGAGTACCTCGAGAAGTTAACTGAGAACTTCGAGAACATCTCGTTCACCTATACCCCGCGCATGACAAATCAATTCGCGGACGCGCTTGCAGCGCTCGCCTCCATGGTGAGCATCACAAAGGAAAACCTTATCGAACCCCTTGAGATTGAGATAGCTGAAGGACCAGCACACTGCAACTGAATTGAAGCATCCGAGGCAAATCCGTGGTACGAAAACATCAAGAACCTTCTACGAACCGGCCAATACCCCCCATTCGCCGATCGCCGCGATCGGAAGACTCTTAGACGCCTCGCGATACATTACTTTTTGAGCGGCGAGATACTCTACCGCCGCTCCTTCAACTCCAAAAAGATCATCGAAAAAATGACGGTGAACTACAAGGATTGGCACGAGATGCTCCCCTATGCGCTCTTGGCGTACCGTACATCCGTACGGACCTCAACCGGGGAAATCCCGTACTCGCTAGTCTATGGCATGGAGGCCGTCCTCCCAATCGAAGTGGAGATCCCTTCCATGAGGATTCTTGCCGAGACCGAACTTGAAGAAGCAGAATGGGCAAAGCAGCGGTACGAACAGTTGAATTTCATTGATGAGAAGAGGCTAAAAGCGCTATGCCACAGACAGTGCTATCAACAAAGAATGGCTCGAGCCTTCAACGCAAGAGTCCGCCACTGCGATTTCAACCCCGGCGACCTCGTTTTGAGGAAAGTCCTACACGTCACGTCGGACTCTCGAGGGAAGTTCTCGTACAAATACGACGGCCCCTTCGTCGTCAAAGAGGTTTTCTCCGGAGGAGCGGTCATCTTGAGCGACATGGACGGCACTGAAAACGCCCTTCCCGTCAATGCTGACGCCATTAAGAAGTATTATCCGTGAGCACTTGTATATTTTTTATTCTCCCGGCTCCGTGCCCCTTTCATTGTAAGACATTTCTATTTCCGTGGACGAGCTTCAATTCCCACAATCTGTCCAAAACTAAGCTTTCTTGAGAGAAAAAATAAATTTTCCCGCTAGGTCGAAAACCACTTCGAGGCGGCCTAGGCAAAAGCTAGGGAATGAGTGGCGCGACTTAAAATCCTGCAAAGGGGGGTCGCGGCAAAAGGAGAGCACAAGTCACTTCCTCGCTAGGTCGAAAACCTCTTCGAGGCGGCCTAGGCAAAAGTTAGAGGACCCGAGGGGTGCGATCCCACCCAAACGTGGGGGATCGTAGCAAAAGGTGAGCATTTATGAGAGAAAAATCAAATAAAATACCCCGCTAGACTGTTGCGCATCCCGCGGCCTAGGCAAAAGTTAGGGGATAATGTCGGCTCGACCACGAAAGAAAAGCGACACTTTCCCTGTGAAGCTACACCGAGTAGTGGTTTGGCACTCTCCGACGCAAGCAAACTCTCTTCGACTCTCCAGGCTCGAGACCCGCTTCGAAATGGGGGTCGAATCCACGTATCCTTGACTTGGAGGATCCCATAAGATCCCTCCTTTTACCTTTACGCACATATTCTACGGGCTACCTGCTCTAGAAAAGCCATTCCCCGATAGGGACACGACCACCCTGCAATGGTCACCGATACCGAATCCCTGACACATCTTTACATAGATTCTTCTTACATGTACCCCGTCTCGCCGATTAAGTGCAACTGACATCCTTTGTAGGTTTCCCTGTCTCCGTGCACAGGTGTGATCGTGAACCCCAAGGGGCATCTCCTTCTTGACGAACACGCGATTAACTTGCGCGACAGATCGGGGCTTCGAGCCGAATGAAGGGCATAATAGAGAATCCTCTTGGCCCTAGCTCAAGGAAACAACAAATAACAAGCTCGACTTGGGATGGGACAATCTGCCTCTGCCGACGTCCTCGACATACCGCCTAGCATCCATCCCCGCCTTACCTTCCCTTATACTCTGTGCACTTTACTACCTTCTGAACTTCGCATCTGGTTTACTGCTTTCTGGACTTCGCGTCAACGAACTTCGCGTCCGGTATACTGCTTTCTGGACTTCGCGTCCACGGACTTCGCGACCGGTTTACTGTTTTCTGGACTTCGCGTCTGGTTTACTGCTTTCTAAGCTTCGCGTCCACGGACTCCGCGTTCGGTTTACTGCTTTCAGGACTTCGCGTCCCCGGACTTCGCGTCCGGTTTACTGCTTTCTGGACTTCGCGTCCGGTTTACTGCTTTCTGGACTTCGCGTCCGGTTTACTTCTTTCTGGACTTCGCGTCCCCGGACTTCGCATCCGGTTTACTGCTTTCTGGGCTTCGCGTCCACGGACTCCGCGTTCGGTTTACTGCTTTCAGGACTTCGCGTCCTCGGACTTCGCGTCCCCGGACTTCGCGTCCGGTTTACTGCTTTCTGGACTTCGTGTCAACGGACTTCGCGTCCGGTTTACTGCTTTCTGGACTTCGCGTCCGATTTACTGCTTTCTGGACTTCGCGTCCACAGACTTCGCGACCGGTTTACTGCTTTCTGGACTTCGCGTCCACGGACTTCGCGTCCGGTTTACTGTTTTCTGGACTTCGTGTCCCCGGACTTCGCGTCCAGTTTACTGCTTTTTGGGCTTCGCGTCCACGGACTTCGCGTTCGGTTTGCTGCTTTCAGGACTTCGCGTCCCCGGACTTCGCGTCCGGTTTACTGCTTTCTGGACTTCGCGTCCGATTTACTGCTTTCTGGACCTCGCGTCCACGGACTTCGCGTCCGGTTTACTGTTTTCTGGACTTTGCGTCTGGTTTACTGCTTTCTGGACTTCGCGTCCACGGACTTCGCGTCTGGTTTACCGCTCTCCGGACTTCGCGTCCACGGACTTTGCGTCCACTTTACCGCTTTCCGGATTTCGCGTCCACATTTACTGCTTTCCGGACTTCGCGTCCACTTTACATGCTTTCCGCGGGCTTTGGCCCATCACTTACCACTTCGCATCCTTCAAAACCCAATCATGCTACTATCTCATGACAGGGGGGGCGAGCTACCACAGAGAACGACGATAGAAGCGGTCGCCGGGACCGAAAGGGTGCCTCTCATGACCTTTGGCTACATCCTCTAACCGAGCATGCAACCAAAGAGGGGCAAGCTGTCAGCACTCCATTTTGGCCCACCGGCTCCCCACACGAGGATTCCCGACCGAAGCTCGGGACACTATTCATCTCCCGGCAATCAGAGACAAATAGGCGGGCACGGGGTCATGAGCAATTGGAGAAGGGCACGGTCCACTGAGAAAGGGGGAAGAGAGCAGTCAGAAGAACGAATGAACAAGGAATCCCGGAAACGACGGAGTTGGCACTGTGGCACTATTCATCACCGAGTCACCGAAGCACCGAAAGGTGCCCAATATGGGACTCCAAAAATCCCTCTTAGTGCCAAAGTGACCAATGGCACGTCCGGACGCATTTCCGGGGCAAGCCACATGAGCCGGGACACCCCGATCTTTCACGGACGCCTTTTCTAACAGAGCTCCCGGGGCCCACTCCACTGACAAGCAGACGGCCCCCCAAAACGGGCCTACAGGCACCCAGGGACCACCAAGGTCGGGGAACAAGCTTCAGATGACCTTCCGGAACTCGACTCGGTTTCCCGAGGGACGTTTCAGTGGTCATGAACGTATCCCGGAGAGCTTTCGGGGCACGTCCACGGAAAACAGAGATCACAACGAGTCCCGAGCACCTCAAGACATTCAGGGAACACTGAGAAAACCCCGGTCAAAGTCCCTAGGTCTTCCCGGGCCAACGGTTCTCGACCGAGGGCGACGAGCCAACGATCCCCCACGGGGCAAAAGGATCGCCAAAATGAATGTTAGGATGCACAAAGAGCAATCGGGGACCGGGGGACACTAAACTCCGCTCCGAACGTCCAAACAGGGCAAAACCGACTCTCGAGACGCCGAGTCGCCCGAACGTTCGTTCACACGACGCATGGCGATATTAGGCTCATTCAAATCCTCGTCGTTCAAGCATTCCAAATCTACAAATTAATTGGACATCGGAGATCGGATGCAAGCTCAATCAAGTTTCAAGCATTTTTCGGCTTTTCTCTCAATCGAACGGGACCCACAGCTCAGCCAAGCCAAGCCACCAAGCCGCGGTTCAACCCCAAGCCACGGCTCAATCCCTCGAGCCACGGCTCAGCCGCATCTAGCCTCGGCTAGAACCCATGGCCGGCGGCTCCATCTCCCAAAGCCTTCCCTCCACCACACAATTTGAATTTCTCTCACATCCATCACCTCCCATCACCCATCCATCACCCCCATCACTTCCCTCTTGCTTCCCCTACACTCAACATGACATTTTCCCCATCTTAATTCCTCTTGGAATTTTCGGCAGCCCCCTAACCCATTTCGGCAGCCCATTAAGCCTTCCTAACCGCACTTAACTTCCCCAAATCAAGCCATTAAGCTAGCCTATAAGTTCCCATTCCTCATTAACTCTAATCACTTCTTCATTCCCATTCTCTCTCAAGCCAATCTCTCTCAAGAATCCTCTCAAACTTCAGCCCACTCCCACCATCACGTCTAGCCCGTGCCAAGGCCAAAATCGGCCAAAACCGTTGGAAAACCACCCGGTTTTCCGGTAACCACCTGACCCGACTTAAACCAAAAATCACCAAACTCCCTAGCCTACATATTTTCCATCCCCTAAGTCCATTTTCGGGCTTAGATTTCTCATTTGAAGCCTCTATCGACGTGTTCTGCCCGTACGAAGAATCGGCCCCCTAGGACACCACACGCGTGCACCGAGCCACCAACAACGTGCCATTTCACTCCACGACTTCGGCGAGTCGTGCCATCACATTCAAAGGGTTCCTCACAACCCTCACCCTCCCCCGTGAAGAGGTGGTCACGGTCCGAGGGCCGACCAACCGTGCACAACCATCATTCACCCGTTTTTCTCTTACCGGGTTCCTCTCATTTTTACCGAACTTTCTCTAACATTTTCAGGTTTGCTCAGGCCTTGGCACGCTCGGGTCTGCCCACGGTCATCTAGATCCGCCTCTTAGGAGTCCAACGAGCCCGATCTTGCACCGTGCCGTGACCAGAGCAAGCGTGCCGACCCCATTTTACCCGACCTGCCGCGGCTGTCTCCTCTCGGGTCCCTCTACCCGTAGCCTTAAACCGAGTCTTGCGACTCTCAAGGCCACCTCCCCGACTCTTTTCCTCGTGCATCGGGGCTAGGTAACGTCTCTTTGCAATTTAGAAAAGCTAGGATCCTCGATTCTTGTTTGCATGAGACGTTTATATGATCTTTTTGGAGTCGAAGGAGCGGCGGTAGAGTATCTCAGCCATTTGGGGAGCACGCTCATATTCCCCAGCCGAGTAATCAGACAACTCGGCGGCCTGCAAGACATTCCCGCCGAGGCGGACCGTCTACCTTTCCGCATCCAGTGGGCCGACTCTACATCCACGGCCCCCGCAAGATTCCTGCAGATTCGAGAGATTCGCCGCCAACGGGACGCTAACATCATACAGCGTCTGTACTTCCCCGAACACCCCACCGACGACGAGCGAGTATTCTCCGCCACATCAGCATACGTGACTCGGTTCTATGCACGGGGATTGGCATCGCCGCAACCGTCCCATGCCGCCCCAACTCCACGCGCTACATCCACCCTCGCCCCCGAAGCCGAAAGTTCCATCCAAGCGGCCATGCAAGCGGAGCTACGGGCCATCAGGGAGGAGCGAGATATGCTCCGTTGCGAGCTTG
This sequence comes from Punica granatum, assembly GCF_007655135.1. Classification (NCBI taxonomy): domain Eukaryota; kingdom Viridiplantae; phylum Streptophyta; class Magnoliopsida; order Myrtales; family Lythraceae; genus Punica; species Punica granatum. The sequence goes on from NC_045132.1 coordinate 12,882,377, forward strand.
TTGATTCCCGCGCAGAGGTCGTGGACTACAGGGAGCTTCAGACAGAGCTGACTCGAGCACGCGCCCGGGTCGCACACCTAGATCGGGAGATGGCCCGTCTGAGCGCGGAGTTGGATCGAGTGCACAAAAGGGCGCGCAACCTCGCCCACCCCTAGGATTAGCGAACGCGCCCATTTTTGCCCTCGCTCGGACCTACGCCGCTTTCAAGCGGCCACCGAGCGCAAAGGGATGCCGGCTTTACGTTTATGTTCCTTTCTTTTCCGTCGTATGTTCTATTTTGTAAAATTATGGAACTTGAAGCTGATCAATGTAATGACATTAGCGTTTTGGAAACTCATGCATCTCATACATCTTGTCATTCTATTTATTTCGCACTTACCATTTGAGATATCAATGTTTGTCCTTACACATTCTTGGAATCTAGGTGATCACAACTGGCGTCACACCGCTACCCGACTAGTCAGCATCTCAGGATGGAGGAAGGGGATCACGTCGATGTTTCCGAAGAAATCCATCCTTCGGTCCCGACTCTCTCTCAACCACCGCAAACGTACGCTCCGCCGCCTCTCACTCCTGCAGGCGTACTCCCGGCGTATTCCGCCGCCCTTCCAACTCATCTCCCGCCCCCGGCGTCTTCGGGGGCGCCTCTGCCACCAGCCTCACCAACCGGACACGCCGACCCATGCGGCCCAGTTCGCCTCGCCGACGCATTTCTTCCCCGAGGCCGACGCCGAACAGGAGCGAAGGCTCAAGAGGATGGAAGAAACGATACGGGCCTTGCAAGCGGGTGATGCTCGTCCCGACGCGCGCCACGGCGACTGTAGCCTATTCCCGGATATGCGGCTGCCCCCGAAGTTCAAGATCCCGGAATTCAAGACTTATGAGGGCACGACGGATCCACGCCACTTCCTCCGCCATTACTGAGGAAAGATGCTACAGTATTGGGAATACGAGGAATTTGTCATCCACTCCTTCCAAGATAGCCTGTCGGGATCGACCCTCGATTGGTTCATGTCGCTGAAGGCGGAGGACATCCCGATATGGGAAGACCTCTCCCGGAAGTTCACCGACCAATATCGATATTGCGCGGAGACGCCTCCCACCCTTCTGGAGCTGAGCACGAAAGAAATGGCGCGAGGCCAAAAGTTCGAGGAATATGCCGCCAAGTGGCATGCCCAAGCCGCGAAGCACATTCCCCCGATCAGCGAGGCGCAACAGATCCAGCTGTTCCACTCCACACTGAGAGGAGTGTACTATTCACACTTGTTGGCACACACTTCGTCATTCTCCGACCTCATCGAGGCCGGGAAGAAGTTGGATTTGGGAATCAAGCTCGGAAGGATGGAGGACCCCACCAACAAAGGAGAGGAGTCGTCGAAGAAGGTCCCCGCGACATCGTCTTCAAGTGGGAGAAGGGGAAAGGAAGTTTCGGTGAATATCGTCAACACGGCACAACAGGCCCCCCAGCAATACTCGATGAACTACACGGCGGCGCCTCCCGTAGCTCCCTCCTACGCCCCGCATGCACCTCAATATAGGCCTCAACCCCCTACCCAACCAATCTACTATTCCGCACTACCGCCTCCACCCCTACCTACGGTGTCGTCGCCCGTCGTCCACCATTATGCCCCTGCTCCATCCCAAGCCCCTCAATACCAACCTCCGGCTCCTAGGACTTCTCAACTGACACAACGGGCCTCGCCCCCGCAAGGTCAACAGGGCGGTGCAGCGCAACCACGACCTCATAGACAGTACCCGGCCCTGCCGGTCCTACTTTCCCACATCTACCGGTAAATTCGTGACAAGGTTGGGACAACAGCGCCCAGCCCAAGCTTTGATCCAACCATCCAAGATTAGAGCAAGCGATGCGAGTACCACCAAGGGGTACCAGGACACACCATAGACAACTGCTGGAAGTTAAGGGAGAAGATCCAAGAGATGATGGATGCGAAGGAGCTCGTGTTCAACGCTGTGAGGTCTCCGAACGTGCAGGCTAACCCCCTCCCCGACCACGGACCGGCTCAGGGGCCCTCCATCAACATGATCACCGTGTGCAAATCAAGCGAGGGCGAAGGCGAGCAAGGTTGGCCTTCCCCCTTTGTGATTAAATACGTACCAGCAGGAGCCGCGGTCGGGTTCGCCGGGATTGACGCACCTCATGCCCCGCTCGTCATAGACGTTCCCGCCCGGGAGCCATACTCGAACGACAGGGTCCCCTGGACCTATGAGGGAGGTGTCGGGAACCTGAAGCAACAATTCGGTGTCATGGGCATAACCCGTTCAAGACGGCTATAAGAGAACTCGGCGACCACCGATAAAGGGAAGGCGCCCGCTACCGAAGTGGAGACAAGGCCTAGGACCCAGCCTACTCCATCCAAGAAGGTGATAGAAGAGGAGGCTGAAGCCTCCATGAAAATCATCAAAGCGAGCGAGTACAAGGTGGTGGAGCAGATGGCCAAATCTCCGGCCTACATCTCATTGCTCGCCCTCCTACTCAATTCGGAACCCCACAGGGAGGCCCTCATGCGGGTCCTGACGGCTGCGCAAGTCCCCAAAGGGACGCCCTCGGACCGGATAGATGAAACCATCAACTCTATCTTCTCCAATACCATCTCGCTTTCAGACGATGAGCTCCCTTCTGAAGGATGCGCGCACTCCCGGGCACTGCACATTGTCTGCAAGTGCAACAACCATATCGTTGGCCGAGTCATGATTGACAACGGTTCTGCGCTCAACATATGCCCGGTGACCACTTTAAAGCAGATGAACGTGGATCTCAACCGCATCCGCCCTAGCAAAACTGCGGTCCGAGCCTTTGATGGTTCGAGGAGAGAGGTGAACGGAGAAATCGACCTCCTCATAGATATCGGCCCATGCTCCTTCAGCGTCACATTCCAAGTGTTGGATATCCTAAACGCTTTCAGCTTACTACTTGGAAGCCCTTGGATCCACTCGGCCGGCGCCATTCCGTCCTCGCTACATCAAAAGGTGAAATTTATCGTCGAGGAAAGGATCATCACTGTCAAAGGGGAGGAGGATTACGCCATCTACAAGGAGACGGCGGTTCCCTACATCAGCGTCGGAGACGACAAAAACCTGCCCTTCTACTCCTTCGAGACCATCTCCGTTATTCGGGATTACGGAGAGGTCGGGCCGTCCCGCGCCGACCGCATGATAGGGAAGGTCCTTTTGCGCCACAATTACATTCCCGGCACCGGCCTTGGGCCGCGCGGGCAAGGAATCAACCGCCCCATTGAAGTTGAAGTATACAAGCATAGGAGGGGACTCGGCTTTCGCCCCTCCTGCCATGAAATTATTGAGGCCCGCCGGGGCAACCATCTCCACCGCCTCGCCACGCACTATGGCAGGCTCAACAGGGGCATTCCAGTGCCCCCACTATCACATTTCTTCCCCGAGCCTCCACTCATCATCGGGAGCACCTCTGACGGCCCTTCCTCGGACTTCGACGACACGACCGACGCTTTGCCCACCGTGTATGCCGTCACCGAGGAGATTCCTTCAGGGGTTCACATCCCCCCAGCGCAGGAAAACGAGGAGCTTAACAACTGGACCTCAGTCCTGCGCTATTCGGCTGTGATCGCCGATGTGTAAGATTTATCTATGTATGAGATGTGTCCTGCGTGTCTGCGTAGCCGTAGGCCACACGACGGAAGAGGGAACTCTGTTATGGCTTCATGATCCGTACTATCAATGAATTCCTTATATGCATTTTTTGAATCCTTGTCTATTCCATTCTCTCTTCCCTATTCTCTTGTTCATACCATTCTAAATTTTCTAAGACGATTCTTTCAATTCTCCAGGCTCCACTCGAATCCAAATCATCGACGTGTCGATTCAAACCCATCTGAAGATTGTCTCGGAGAGCCCGGACCCATATACTTGGGGGAAGGGCTCGACGAAGACAGTCTAGTGCCTGAGATAGAAGAGAGTTTGCGCCGCCTCGAGGATCACCAGCTCACCTCGCTTGAGCCAACAGAAGAGATCAACGTGGGTGTGCGCACCCGAATTTAATCTCGTCGGGACACGCATGCGGGAGGCCTATGCAACGCGGCTTGGGAGTGTCCACCTTCTCGGGGATGCGCGACGGACGCACGTGAGAAGGAGTCGCCATTTGCCATTTTACGACCCGAAGGTCGCGGGCCGGCAAGTTACCCGGGTCTAGGGGTACGGGGTACACCTAAATGCTAAGGCAATGGTCGTATGGAACTGGAAATTCCGAATTTGGGGGTTCTATTACGTGCGGGCCTATATCCCGCACGCCCTTTCGGTACTCTAGCTTGCTAGGCTTGCCATTTTGTTTATTTAACGCGTGATTTAGGGTTGTACTCGACTCGCCCGTTTTGACACCGTAAATTCGATGAACTGATCAAGTTGGGCCGAACATCAGAAAGGTGAGTACACTTGTGCCTCGAGGAATCGGTTCACTATCTTAGCGCTACAGTCCATCGAACCGTGATGGTCGATTCCCTGCGCGAGCCGAGACGGCGAGTATTCGAGCTTACTCATCTCTTGGTGATAATAGACCAACTTGACCGATTCGACACTCGGACCTCTCGCTCACCGATCGGGGATCCTTACAAATGAATGAATATATAAACAAAATCCTCACGATGTTCTCTCGAATAATTACAAAGTGCAACTGAATGAGTAAATGGATCCCGATCGGTTTGCATTGGGCCAATATTCCGCTCCGGCTCACCGTGTGTTTTGAATGACCGATAAATAAATTAAGGCAACCCGGGCTCAAAGAACCGGGGGTCGGGTCCAATCGAACCGACGGTTTGCAGGAGAACCGATTAGTTCCCACTGTAACCGTTGGGCCGATCGAGTTCCCGGGTGATATCTAAACACGTTTCACACATCCAATCCAAATTGCCTTCCACATAGGCCATATTTGGAGTGTGATGGTGACTCGAGGCTAGATCCCATTCCGCACTTGGGTTGCACGCGCTCGGTGAATTAAGAGGCGTTGGACCTCGTGTTCGGTGATTTGGGGAGTTGGACCCCGTGCAACACGTAACCTATGGGTTCAGGCCTGAACCACAACAAATCATCATAGGCAAGGATAAAAGAGAAGAAAACTGATAAAACTGACATGATACAGACAATAACTGACAACTCTCAGTGAATACAAACGAGTGGTGTATTAAGTCGAGTGTACGTAGTTTAATCAGTTATTAACCGGGGTTGATTAGCAAACAATGTATCTAACCTAGGCAAACATAGGGGACGGGCTAGGATATGGTTCTAAGCCAATTATATGCGTGAATTTGTTTTAGGACTCTTATTCAGTTAAGTGTCGCTACGGTTTCACCAAGTTAGCCAAACTCGTATTTTGACTCTAGATTGGAATCTATCATTCCGCCTATCCATTATCTAGCATTTGATTAGGCCAAATGTATGATTAATCCGGTTTTTCGTATTTTGTAACTGAAATAAAATGGTCCCCACCGAATCTACAATAGAAAGGAAGAAACACCGAAAACGAACAAAATGGGCTGCGCGAATGAAACTCGCACCTGAACGGGTTGTCCTTTCTCGTTCATAGATCGAGGTGTTTCCAACTTCCTAATGCCTAGGGTATCGGTGAATCACGGAATGACGATTATACCCTTGGATGTTAAAATTGCGATGTTCGTGTATAAATTGGAGATCGCGTCGCACGAAGGAGTCTAAGGAAGACTCTCGCGCCCCGACTCGGGCCGCCTCAAATTGGGCCCGGGCTCGAGTCGTGGCACGTGAGTACTCCCTAGACATCGATTCTATTCGTGTTACGCAACTCGGTATTTTGAAATTGTGGATTTTTAATAGAAAAGGGCATTTTCACCACTCCGTAAATCATCGATGCGTTTGCAAATTGAAGATTGATTCATCCCATTATTTAGTCCAAATGATTTAATTAGCCGAATAGCACGTTCCATTTGTCCCGTTTGTAAAGTTGTTCGATGTTTATTGCTCTTTGTTACGATCATCATTGGTTTAATGGGTGACGGTTCGAAGTCCATTCATCTATCATGAGATTAACGTACGTCTAACGACGGAACACGGATCCGAATACACTCAAATCCAAGGATCGAACGCGAAACGACGAGGGAGACCGCCCTAGACCCGGGAGGGGTCAAGGAGCACTCGGCCCTTCTCCGAGGGATGGTGCCGAGAGACCTCCCCGACCCGCCTTGGGTCACGGGTGGTATCCCACGTCGATTCGGGCCATTCCTTGCATGCATAATACATCAAGCACGTTAATACGTGTTTTGCTCATCTCGATATCGCGGTGACCATAATCATGTGAAGTCATGCAAACACGTACGAACGAGATATTTAAACGGAAAGTAACAAGGACGGCATTGACTCTAATGATAACGAAATGAATGCAACACGGGAATTGATCCGTCTCGAGGTGGGAGAAGACTTCCCGGGCCCGTGCGGTCCAAGGAAACTCTCGGCCACACTCCATCAATGAGGGCCGAGGGCTTTCATGGCTCACACGAGTCGGGAGAGCTTCTTCGGCCCCGATTCGGAACGTTTCTCGTCATGTTAATATGACACGTGCGATTGACGGAAAAGGGCATGGGAATCGACTCGATTCGAGAAAAGAGAGGCCTCCATGACCCCGTATAGGCCAAGGGAGCTCACGGGTCTTTCCATAGAGACTAGGCCGTGAGTCCCATGGCTCACACGCGGCCAAGGGAGTCTCTCCCGTTCGGAATCGGACCGTTTCCCTTCGTCTAATCACCTCTTAGTCGAGATTAGTGACTTCCCGTACCTAGAGACGACTTGATCCGGGAAGAGGAGAGGGCCATGGACCCTAGGAGGCCGAAGAGACTTACGGCTTTCCTTCATGAGGTTCGGCCGAAAGACTCTAGGGCCTCCTCGAGTCTATGTCGATCTCCTCTTCTTAGATCCGACCCTCCTAACATAATGCATGCACATTAACACGATATATGGACGTGCACAATAATGGAAACGTGTACGTGACGATGCATGGCGTGCATGGGAGCATGAATCTGGAAGAAAGATGCAAGCTTTCATGCATACGGGTCTTTAAGACGTGCGGACATCCCATACAAACAAAGATCGGAGGTCCTAGCCTCTCTAAGTTGTAGATGTACGTTACCTAGCCTCGTTGCACGAGGAAAAGACTCGGGGACGCGGTCGTGGGAGTCGCAAGACCCGGATAGGTGGCTACGGGTGAGGGACCCGAGGGTTGGCAGCCGCGGCAGTCCGTGGAAAAACGGGTTGGCACACGAGCTCCGGGCACGGCACGGTGCAAGGCCGGGCTCGTTGGACTCCTAAGAGGCGGATCTAGATGACCGTGGGCAAGGCCTGAATAAACCCGAAATGTGAGAGAAAGTTCGGTAAAAAATGAGAGGAACCCGGTAAGAGAGAAACTAATGAATGGTGGTTGTGCATGGTTGATCGGCCCTCGGACCGTGACCACCTCTTCACGGGAGAGGGTGAGGGTTGTGAGGAACCCTTGGAACGTGATGGCACGACTCGCCGAAGTCGTAGGAGGAAATGGCACGTCGGGAGGTTCGGTGTGCACGGCTAGGGGGTCTCGGGATCCGAATGTTTTCACGGCTGGAACGGGGTGTAGGAAGCTTCAAATCGAAAATCTAAGCCCGGAAATGGACTTAGGGGGTGGAAAATATGTAGGCTAGGAAGTTTGATGATTTTTGGCTTAAGTCGGGTTGGGTGGTTATCGGAATACCGGGTGGTTTTCCGATGGTTTTGGCCGGTTTCGGCCTTGACTTGGGGCTAGACGGAACTTGGGTGAGGGGTAGAGGTTGAGAGGATTCTAGAGAGAAGTTGGCTTGAGAGAGAGTGAGAATGAAGAAGTCATTAGAGTTAATGATGAAAGGGAACTTATAGGCTAGCTTAATGGGATAATTAAGGGAGGCTAAGTGCGGTTTGAGGCCCTAATGTGGGCTGCCGAAAATCCCAAGGGGGATTAAGATGGGGAATGTGTCTTGTTGAGTGTAAGGGAAGGCAAAGGAGAGTGATGGGTGTGATGGATGTGTAAGAGGAAGTGATGGGTGTAAGAGCAAAATTCAAATTTGTGGATGGGGGGGCTTGGAGCCGCCGGGTGAGCCGCTGGCCAAGGGAGTTAGCCGCGGCTTGGGGTTGTCATGTCGGAGCCGAGGGTTGAGCCGTGGCTTGGGGTTGAGCCGCGGCTTGACGGCTTGGCTTGGCTGAGCTGTGGGTCCCATTCGATTGAGAGAAAAGCCGGGAAATGCTTGAAACTCGATTGAGCTCGCATTCGACCTCCGATGTCCAATCAATTGGAAGTTTTGGAATGCTTGAATGACGAGGATTTGAATGAGCCTAATATCGCCATGCGTCGTGTGAACGAACGTTCGGGCGGCCCGGCGCCTCGAGAGTCGGTCTTGCCCTGTCTGGACGTTCGGAGCGGAGTTTAGCATCCCCCGGTCCCCGACCGCTCTTTGTGCATCCTAACATTCCTTTTGGCGATCCTTTTGCCCCGTATGGGATCGTTGGTCCGTCGCCCTCGGTCGGGGACCGTTGGCCCGGGAAGGCCTAGGGACTTGTGACCGGGATTTTCCTCTGTGCTCTTTGAATGTCTCGAGGCGTTCGGGGATCGTTGTGAAGTGTTCAGAGATCGTTGAGATCTCTGTTTTCCATGGACGCGCCCCGGAGGCTCGCCGGGAGATGTTCATGACCACTGAAATGTCCCTCGGAAAACCGAGTCGAGCTCTAGAAGGTCACCTGAAGCTTGTTCCCCGACCTTGGTGGTCCCTGCATGCCTGTAGACCCGTTTTGGGGGGCCGTCTGCTTGCCAGTGGAGCGGGTCCCGGGAGCTCTGTCAGAAAAGGCGTCCGTGAGGGATCGGGGTGTCTCAGCTTAAGCAGGATGTCCCAGAAATGCGCCCGGGCGTGTCGTTGGTCACTTTGGCACTGAGAGGGATTTTTGGAGTCCCATAATGGGCACCTTTCGGTGCTTCGGTGACTCGATGATGAATAGTGCCACAGTGCTAGCCCCGTCGTTTTGGGATTCCTTGTTCGTTCGTTCTTCTGACTGCTCTCTTTCGCCTTTCTCAGTGGACCGTGCTCTTCTCCTATTGTTCATGACTCCGCGCCCGCCTATTTTCCTCTGATAGCCGGATGATGAATAGTGTCCCGAGCTTTGGTCGGGAATCCTCGTGTAGGAAGCCAGTGGGCCAAAATGGGGTGCTGACAGCTTGCCCCTCTTTGGTTGCATGCTCGGTTAGAGGATGTAGCCAAAGACCATGAGAGGCTCCCTTTTGGTCCCGGCAGCTGCTTCTATCGTCATTTTCTGTGGTAGCTCGCCCCCCCCCCTGTCATGAGATAGTAGCGTGAGCGGAATTTGAGGAATGTGAAATGGTAGGTGAAGGGTCAAAGCCCGCCGAAAGTAGTAAAATGGACGAGAAGTCCGTGGACGCGAAGTCCTGAAAGCAGTAAAGTGGACGCGGAGTCCGGAAAGCAGTAACCGGACGCAAAGTCCGGGGACGCGAAGTCCTGAAAGAAGTAAAGTGGACGCGGAGTCCAGAAAGCAATAACCGGATGCAAAGTCCGGGGACGCGAAGTCCTGAAAGCGGTAAAATGGACGCGGAGTCCGGAAAGCAATAACCGGACGCAAATTCCGGGGACGCGAAGTCCTGAAAGCAGTAAAGTGGACGCGGAGTCCGGAAAGCAGTAACCGGACGCAGAGTCCGGGGACGCGAAGTCCTGAAAGCAGTAAAGTGGACGCGGAGTCCGGAAAGCAATAATCGGACGCAAAGTCCTGAAAGCAGTAAAGTGGATGCGGAGTCCGGAAAGCAATAACCGGACGCAAAGTCCGGGGACGCGAAGTCCTGAAAACAGTAAAGTGGACGCGGAGTCCGGAAAGCAGTAACCGGATGCAAAGTCCGGGGACGCGAAGTCCTGAAAGTAGTAAAGTGGACGCGGAGTCCAGAAAGCAATAACCGGACGCAAAGTCCGGGGACACAAAGTCCGGGGACGCGAAGTCCTGAAAGCAGTAAAGTGGACGCGGAGTCCGGAAAGCAATAACCGGACGCATAGTCCTGAAAGCAGTAAAATGCGCAGAGTGTAAAGGAAGGTAGAGGTGGGGATGGATGCTAGTTGGTATGTCGGGGACGTCGGCAGAGGCAGATTGCCCCATTCCAAGTCGAGCTTGTTATCTGTCTTTTCTTGAGTAAGGGCCAAGAGAATTCTCTGTTATGCCTTCCTCTCGGTTTGAATCCCCAATCTGTCGCGCAAGCCAATCGCGTGTTCGCCAGGAAGAAGATGCCCCTTGGGATTCACAATCACACCTGTGCACGAAGACAGGGAAACCTACAAAGGATGTCAGCTGCGCTTAATCGACGAGACGGGGTACATGTAAGAAGAATCTATGCAAAGATGTGTCGGGGATTTGGTATCAGTGACCGTTGTAGGGTGGCCGTGTCCCTATCGAAGAATGGCTCTTTTTGAAATGGGTAGCCCGTGGAATATGTGCGTAAAGATAAAAGGAAGGATCTTATGGGATCCTCCAAATCAAGGATACGCTGGTTCGATCCCCATTTCGAAGCGGGTCTCGAGCCTGGAGAGTCGAAGAGAGTTTGCTTGCGTCGGAGAGTGTGCCGAACCACTACTCGGTGTAACTTCACAAGGAAAGTGTCGCTTTTCTTTCGTGGTCGAGCCGACATTGTCCCCTAACTTTTGCCTAGACCACGGGATACGCAACAGCCTAGCAGGGTATTTTATTTGATTTTTCTCACATGAATGCTCACCTTTTGCTACGATCCCCCATGTTTGGATGGGACCGCACCCCTCGGGTCCCCTAACTTTTGCCTAGGCCGCCTCAAAGAGGTTTTCGACCTAGCGAGGAAGTGACTTGTTCTCTCCTTTTGCCGCGACCCCCCTTTTGCGGGATTTTAAGTCGTGCCACTCGTTCCCTAGCTTTTGCCTAGGCCGCCTTGAAGAGGTTTTCGACCTAGCGGGAAAATTTATTATTTTTTTCTCTCAAGAAAACTTTGTATTGGACAGATTGTGGGAATTGAAACTCGTCCATGGAAATAGAAATGTCTTACAATGGAAGGGGCACGGAGCCTGGAGAACAAATCATATACAGATGCTCACAGATAATACTTCTTAATGGCGTCAGCGTTGACAGGAAAGGCATTTTCAGTGCCGTCCATGTCGCTCAAAATGACCGCTCCTCCGGAGAAAACCTCTTTGACGACAAAGGGGCCGTCGTATTTGTACGAGAACTTCCCTCGAGAGTCCGGCGTGACGTGTAGGACTTTCCTCAAAACGAGGTCGCCGGGACTGAAATCGCGGTGGCGAACTCTTGCGTTGAAGGCTCGAGCCATTCTTTGTTGATAGCACTGTCCGTGGCATAGCGCTTTTAGCCTCTTCTCATCAATGAAATTCAACTGTTCGTACCGCTGCTTTGCCCATTCTGCTTCTTCAAGTTCGGCCTCAGCGAGAATCCTCATGAAAGGGATCTCCACTTCGATTGGGAGGACGGCCTCCATGCCATAGACTAACGAGTACGATGTTACCCCGGTTGAGGTCCGTATGGATGTGCGGTAAGCCAAGAGTACATAGGGGAGCATCTCGTGCCAATCCTTGTAGTTCACCGTCATTTTTTCGATGATCTTTTTTATGTTCTTATTCGCCGCTTCTACCGCACCGTTCATTTGGGGACGGTACGGGGTGGAGTTGCGATGTCGGATTTTGAATTGTGCACAGAGCTCATCGATGACCTTGTTGTTCAGGTTCTTGGCGTTGTCTGTGATGATTGTCGCAGGGACCCCATACCGGGCGATGACGTCGCGCCTGAGAAAACGGGCCACGGCTTTTGCGGTGACTGACGCAAGAGTGACGGCTTCGATCCATTTGGTGAAGTAGTCGATCGCCACCAAAATGAACATATGCCCGTTAGACGCTTTGGGGTTGATCGGGCCAATCACGTCCATTCCTCACATCGAAAAAGGCCATGGTGCCGACATGGGGCGCAATTCGTTGGGCGGCGCTTTGATTTGATCGGCGTAAACCTGACATCGGTGGCAATGTCTGACATGCTTTACACAATCAGTCTCCATGGTGGACCAATAATAGCCCAGGCGCATGATCTTCTTAGCAAGCATGAGACCGTTCATATGAGGTCCACAGTTTCCCCCATGCACTTCTTCCATGAGACGTCGCGATTCGTGTTCGTCGATGCAACGAAGGAGTGTGGAATCGAAGGAGCGGCGGTAGAGTATCTCGCCGCTCAAAAAGTAATGTATCGCGAGGCGTCTGAGAGTCTTCCGATCGCGGCGATCGGCGAATGGGGGGTATTGGCCGGTTTGTAAAAGGTTCTTGATGTCTTCGTACCACGGCTTTGCCTCGGATGCTTCAATTGAGTTGCAGTGTGCCGGTCCTTCGGCTATCTCAATCTCGAGGGGCTCGATAAGGTTTTCCCTCGTGATGCTCACCATGGAGGTGAGCGTTGCAAGCTCGTGATGCGGAGTATGGGTGAACGAAATGTCCTCGAAGTTCTCGGTTAACTTCTCGAGGTACTCGTGATACGGCACTAGCTTTGCGTCCTTTGTCTTCCATTGCCCCAATGTCTGGAAGATAGTGAGCATGGAGTCACCGAACACTTCGAGCTCTTTTACCTTGAAATCAATCGCCGCTTATAGGCCGAGAATACATGCCTCGTACTCAACCACATTATTGGTGCACGAAAAGTCGATCTTTGCCGCTACCGGGTAATAGCGCCCGTCCGGGGATATTAGTACAGCGCCGATACCTGATCCCGTGGAATTGACAGCACCGTCGAAATACATCTTCCATCCTGGTTTCTCTCCCTCGTCGTCTACTTGGAGAATCCCCTCATCGGGGAAGTTGGGATTAATCGGTGTGTGGTCTTCAATTGGGAATTCTGCCAAATGATCCGCGATCGCTTGCCCCTTGACCGAAGTGCGGGACACGTACTCGATATCGTATTCCGTCAATTGACAACGCCATTTGGCGAGGTTCCGCGTGGAGGAGGGACTGTCGAGTAAGTACTTCAAGGGGTCTGCCTTTGACAGCAAGCGGACCGTGTGATAAAGCGTGTATTGTCGGAGCCTTTGCATGACCCACACCAAAGCACAACACATCTTCTCGATTTCTGGATAATTGGACTCCCCATCGGTGAACTTTTTACTCAGATAGTAGATCGCGCGCTCCACGTGCGTGGACTCCTCCTCCTGCCCCAGCATGCATCCTAATGATTGGCGGCGTACAGTTAGGTAAAGCACGAGGGGACGGCCCGGTGTAGGCGGGACCAATACCGGCGGTTGGACCAGGTATGCCTTGATGGTGTCGAAGCTTTCTGACATTCTTCGTCCCATTCAATCGCCGCGTTCTTGCGAAGCAAGCGAAAGAGTGGTTGGCATTTGTCCGTCAGGTTTGCAACAAATCGTGCGATGTAATTCAATCGTCCCAGGAAGCCTCGTACTTCACGGACCGAAGATGGCGGAGGAAGCTCCTTGATCGCCTTGACTTTATCGAGATCTACCTCGATGCCGCGCTCGCTGACCACGAATCCTAGTAGTTTTCCCGACCGAGCGCCAAACGTGCATTTCGCCGGATTAAGCCGAAGTTTGTACTCTTTCAGGCGGTCGAAGAGACGCTTCAGATTGACGAGGTGATCTTCCCCTTCTTTGGACTTGGCAATCATGTCGTCGACATAGACCTCGACTTCCTTATGCATCATGTCGTGGAATAACGTGACCATGGCTCTCTGATAAGTTGCTCCGGCGTTCTTGAGGCCGAAAGACATGACGCGGTAACAAAAGGTTCCCCACATGGTAGTAAACGTCGTCTTGATCTTGTCTTCCTCGGCCTTCCGAATTTGGTTGTATCCGGAGAAGCCTTCCATGAAAGAAAACTGGACGTGGCGCACTGTGTTATCGACTAGTATGTCGATGTGGGGCAAGGGAAAATTGTCCTTGGGGCTGGCCTTATTGAGGTCTCGATAGTCGACGCAGACTCGAACCCTTCCATCTTTCTTTTCCACCGGCACAATGTTCGCCACCCATTCGGAATAGTTGCAGACCTCGAGAAAGCCCGCGTTGATCTGCTTGACAACCTCCTCCTTGATGCGGAGGCTTGCTCACTGCCGTCGCAATTGTTGTCGCTTGGGCGGGAACTTCTCAGTGTCTAGCGGGAGGAAGTACTTTACTATCGACGGGTTTAGCCCCGGCATGTCGGCGTAGGACCAGGCAAAGACTTCTTGATACCTTGTCAGGAAATCGATCATTCGGACCCGTTGTGTTGGGTCAAGGCTCGTACCGATCTTTAGGACGCGGGGCTCCTCTTGGGTGCCCACGTTGATCTCTTATGTTGGCTCGAGCGAGGTGAGTTGGCGATCCTCGAGGCGGCGCAAACTCTCTTCTATCTCAGGCACGAGGCTGTCTTCGTCGAGCCCTTCCCCGAAGTATATGGGTCCGGGCTCTCCGATACATTCTTCGGATGGGCTCGAATCAACACGTCGAAGATTTGGATTCGAGTGGAGCCTGGGGAATTGAAAGAATCGTCTTAGAGAAATTTAGAATGATATGAACAAAGGCGTAAGGGAGAGAGAATGGAATAGATGAGGATTCAAAAAATGCATATAGGGAATTCATTGATAGTGAGGATCACGAAGCCATAACAGAGTTCCCTCTTCCGTCGTGTGGCCGATGGCTACGCCGACACGCGAGAAACATCTCATACATAGATAAATCTTACACATCGGCGATCACAGCCGAGTAGCGCAGGACTGAGGTCCAGTTGTTAAGCTCCTCGTCTTCCTGCGCCGGGCGGATGTGAACTCCTGAAGGAATCTCCTCGGTGACGGCATACACGGTTGGCAAGGCGTCGGTCGCGTCGTCGAAGTCCGAGGAAGGGCCGTCAGAGGTGCTCCCGACGATGAGTGGAGGCCCGGGGAAAAAATGTGATAGCGGGGGGACTGGAATGCCCCTGTGGAGCCTACCATAGTGCGTGGCGAGGCGGTGGAGGTGGTTGCCCCGGCGGGCCTCAATAATTTCATGGCAGGAGGGGCGAAAGCCAAGTCCCCTCCTATGCTTGTATGCTTCAACTTCAATGGGGCGGTTGATTCCTTGCCCGCGCGCCCCAAGACCGGTGCCGGGAATGTAATGGTGGCGCAAAAGGATCTTCCCTATCATGCGGTCGGTGCGGGACGGCCCGACCTTTCCGTAATCTCGAATAACGGAGACGGTCTCGAAGGAGTGGAAGGGCAGGTTTTCGTCGTCCCCGACGTTGATGTAAGGGACCGCCGTCTCCTTGTAGATGGCGTAATCCTCCTCCCCTTTGACCGTAATGATCTTCTCCTCGGCGATGAATTTCACCTTCTGATGTAGTGAAGACGGAATGGCGCTGGCCGAGTGGATCCAAGGCCTTCCAAGGAGTAGGCTGAAGGCGTTCGGGATATCCAAGACTTGGAATGTGATGCTGAAGGAGCATGGGCCGATATCTATGAGGAGATCGATCTCACCGTTCACCTCTCTCCTCGAACCATTGAAGGCCCGGATCGCTGTTTTGCTAGGACGGATGCGGTTGAGATCCACATTCATCTGCTTCAAAGTGGTCACCGGGCATACGTCGAGCGCGGAACCGTTGTCGATCATGACTCGGCCAACAATATGGTTGTTGCACTTGCAGACGATGTGCAGTGCCCGGAAATGCGCGCATCCTTCAGAGGGGAGCTCATCGTCCGAAAACGAGATGGTATTGGAGAAAATGGAGTTGATGGTTTCCTCTATCCGGTTCGGGGGCGTCCCTTTGGGAACTTGTGCAGCCGTTAGGACCCGTATGAGGGCCTCTCTGTGAGGTTCTGAGTTGAGCAGGAGGGCGAGCAATGAGATATGGGCCGGAGATTTGGCCATCTGCTCCACTACCTTGTACTTGCTCGCTTTGATGACTTTCATGAAGGCTTCGGCCTCCTCTTCTGTCACCTTCTTGGACGGAGTAGGCAGGGTCCTAGGCCTCGTCTCTTCTTCGGTAACGGGCGCCTTCCCTTTGTCGGTGGTCGCCGAGTTCTCATATAGCCGCCCTGAGCGGGTTATGCCCATGACACTGAATTGTTGCTCCAGGTTCCCGACACTTCCCTCATAGGTCCAGGGGACCCTATCGTTCGAGTATGGCTCCCAAGCGGGAATGTCTATGACGAGCGGGGCATGGGGTGCCTCTACCCCGGCGAACCCGACTGCGACTTCTGCCGGTACGTATTCAATCACAACGGGGGAAGGCCCACCTTGCTCGCCTCCGCCCGCGCTCGACGTGCATATGGTGATCATGTTGATGGAGGGCCCCTGAGCCGGTCCATGGTCGGGGAGGGGATTAGCCTGTACGTTCGGAAACCTCACGGCGTTGAACACGAGCTCCTTTGCATCTATCATCTCTTGGATCTTCTCCCTCAACTTCCAGCAGTTGTCTATGGTGTGACCTGGTGCCCCTTGGTGGTACTCGCATCGCTTGCTCTGATCTTGGATAGTGGGATCAAAGCTTGGTCTAGGCGTCATTGTCCCAACCTTGTCACGAATTTGCCGGTAGATGTGGGAAAGTGGGACCGGCAGGGCCGGGTACTGTTTGCGGGGTCGTGGTTGCGCTGCACCGGTCTGTTGACCTTGCGGGGGCGGGGCCCGTTGTGCCGGCTGAGTAGTCCTAGGAGCCGGAGGTTGATATTGAGGGACTTGAGATGGAGCAAGGGCATAATGGTGGACGACGGGTGATGACACCGCAGGTAGGGGTGGAGGCGGCAGTGCGGAATAGTAGATTGATTGGGTAGGGGCTTGAGGCCGATATTGGGGTGCCTGCGGGGCGTATGAGGGAACTACGGGAGGCGTCGCCGTGTAGTTCATCGAATATTGCTGAGGGGCCTATTACGCGGTGTTGACGGTGTTCACCAAAATTTCCTTTCCCCTTCTCCCGCTTGAGGACGATGATGTCGCGGGGACCTTCTTAGACGACTCCTCTCCTTTGCTGGTGGGGTCCTCCATTCTTCCGAGCTTGATGCCCAAGTCCAATTTCTTTCCGGCCTCGATGAGGTCGGAGAACGACGAAGTGTGTGCCAATAAGTGCGAATAGTATACTCCTCTTAGTGTGGAGTGGAACAATTGGATCTGTTGCGCCTCGCTGATCAGTAGAATGTGCTTCGCTGCTTGGGCACGCCACTTGGCGTCATACTCCTCGAACTTTTGGCCCTGCGCCATTTCTTTCGTGCTCAGCTCTAGAAGAGTAGGAGGTGTCTCCGCGCAGTATCGATATTGGTCGATGAACTTCCGGGAGAGATCCTCCCACGTCGGGAAATCCTCGACCTTTAGTGACATGAACCAATCGAGGGCCGACCCTGACAGGCTATCTTAGAAGGAGTGGATGACAAACTCCTCGTATTCTCAATATTGCAACATCTTTCCTCGGTAATGGCGGAGGTGGTGGCGTAGATCTGTCACACCCTCGTAAGTCTTGAATTCCGGGATTTTGAACTTCGGGGGTAGCCGCATGTCCGAGAATAGGCTACAGTCGCCATGATGCGCGTCGAGACGAGCATCACCCGCTTGTAAGGCCCGTATCGTTTCTTCCATCCTTTTAAGCCTTCTCTCCTATTCGGCATCGGCCTCGGGGAAGAAATGCATTGGGGAGGTGAACTGGGCTGCATGAGTCGGCGTGCCCGGTTCGTGGAAGGTGGTGTTTATGGGGGGCGGTGCCTGGTAGGAGAGGCCGGCGTGAGGCTGCGGAGTCGGATAGGGAGGAAGTTCCGTGGCTTGAGGATGGGTTGGAGCAGGTGCGGTAGTTGCCGGAAAAACCGTCGGCGGAGGCGCCGTGTAGATCATAGCCGGAGCTGGTATGGAAACGGGGTGGAGGCGCAGACAGGATGTGCTCCGAGGATAGGAAGGTAGCCGGTGGAAGAGGGACTACCGAAGGGGCCGGCGGTGGCGGAAGCTGACTGGTGAAGGGGTGGACCGTGGACGTATATAGTGTTGGCAGTGCGGGAGCCTCAACGTTCTCCGGGGCTTGGGTCGGTGGAGCCCACGGGGTTGGATCGACTGTTGGCCTCGGTCCCGACGAGGGTGTGGAACTCGAGGAGGCCCGGTTAGGTCCTCTGAGCAGGGCGAGTAGCTCCGCCATGTTAGTGGCCATTTGATTGACCGTGCCCTCGAGGGCCGCGATGCGGGCTTGGTCATTAGTGGCGGCGGAAGTTGGTGAGGTCGGTGGCAGAGGTGTCCCTGAAGGTGCCGGGGGCGGGAGATGCGTCGGAAGGGTGCCGGAATACGCCGGGAGTACGCCTGCAGGAGTAAGAGGTGGCAGAGCATGTATCTGCGGTGGTTGAGAGAGGGTTGGGACCGAAGGGTTGACTTCTTCGGAAGCGTCGACGTGATCTCCTTCCGCCATCCTGAGACGTTGACGAGTCGGGTAGCGGTGTGACGCCAGTTGTGATCACCTAAATTCCAAGAATGTGTAAGGAAACACATTGACATCTCAAACAATAAACGGGGAATGAGTAAAAGGACAAAAAGCATGAGATGCATGGGTTTTCAAAATACCAATGTCATTACATTGATTAACTTCAAGCTCCATAGTTTTACAAAATAGAACATTCGGAGGAAAAGAAAGGAACATAAGCGTAAAGCCGGCATCCCTTTGCGCTCGGTGGCCGTTTGGAAGCGGCGTAGGTCCGAACGAGGGCAAAAAGGGCGCATCAGCTAATACTAGGGGTGGGTGAGGTGGCGCGCCCTCTTGTGTACTCGATCTAACTGCGCGCTCAAACGGGCCATCTCCCGATCTAGATGCGCGACTCGGGCGCGTGCTCAAGTCAGCTCTGTCTAAACCTCCCTGTAGTTCGCGACCTCTGCGCGGGAATCAACAAGCTCGCAACGGAGCCTATCTCGCTCCTCCCTAATGGCCCGTAGCTCTGCGTGCATGGCCGCTTGGATGGAACTTTCGGCTTCGGGGGCGAGGGTGGATGTAGCGCGGGGAGTCGGGGCGACATGGGACGGACGCGGGGATGCCAATCCCCGTGCGTAGAACCGAGCCACGTATGCCGAAGTGGCGGCGAAGACTCGCTCGTCGTCGGTGGGGTGTTCGGGGAAGTACAGGCGCTGTATGATGCTGGCGTCCCGTTGGCGACGAATCTCTCGAATCTGCAGGAATCTTGCGGGGGCCGTGGATGTAGAGTCGGCCCACTGGATGCGGAAAGGTAGACGATCCGCCTCGGCGGGAACGTCCTGTAGGCCGCCGAGCTGTCTGATTACCCGCCTCGGAATATGAGTGTGCTCCCCAAATGGCTGAGAAGGGGGACTCCCACAATTCCGGGACATCCCGTGATCATGGGGCCGCCGGGGTTCCATCGAGCGACCCATAAGAAGCGTGCGAGCGTCAACTCACGCCAAAAACGCCTCCATTCCGAGAAACTGTGCTCGGGAGGTGGGATAACCGGTACCAAGCGCTCGATCAGCGAACGCTCGTCGGCGATGTAGGAGAACGGATGTGATGAGCAAAAGGGGCGGATATGGGCGAGAAGCCAAATTTGAAGTAGGTGCGGGGATCCCCTCATCCTGCCGCGCCGAACCTCCCTTACATAGTCAAGAGACCGGACGGTCTCGGCCAATAAAGCCTCCACGTAACTATGGCCTCCCACCGCTTGGAGGACGACTTGGGCTATAGCCCCATCAATGAGGTTCGGCGAGTACGGAAACAGGAGAGTGCCAAAGATCAAGAGTAGGAATCCATGGCAGGCGTCGCGCTGATAGGAAGCCGTTGTAGGCGTCATTGCGCGGAGGAGCGTCCAGTCGGAGAGCCATGCGATCCGGATGCCTTGATCCCACCTTTGATGAAGCTCCTCGTGGAAGTCTTGAGTGGGTATGTGGAGAAAGGTGGAGAGTTGACCCTGGACGGTGGTGAACGGATTCGGCACGAAGATACCGTGGGTCGTGGGCGTAGGCCTCTGGATGAGTGCCGTGTATTCCTCGATTGTAGGCGCTAGTTCCGTTGCCTGGAAGTTGAATACTGCGTGCTCGGGATCCCAAAATTCGGCGGCGGTCCTCAAGAAGATCCAGTCCACCGGGGTCTCGGTGAGCATAACCACGTCTCCGATGATGCCCTGGATGAATGCGTGGTCCACCGGTCGAAGAGTCCTCCAGATGCGCATGATGTCTTGCCTTGGTGGTGTGATCGCTTCGAGCCTAAGAACGAGAGTCGGGCGGTCCATCCTTACCTAGATGGAGGAGATGCCAGCTTAACGTTTTTAGAATCAAATCAATGCAATGTCCTAATTTTTTTGAAAAAATGTGTGCAGTGCGGAAAGGTAAACTATAGTTGTGTTCTTTACAGTGTACATCGCTCTTTCTTACAAAAACAACAAAATGCCCGTCCTAAAAACTACTGGCCGACTCAAGGACTCGACTTTTAGGTCGGTTGACGGCATGGAGGTAAAAGTTGGTCCAGCATGACGGTCCCTGTGTATTCATGGTTTTCGGTGCTACTGGGAGAACCGCTAACTAGGGATGGGGGCTCCCGACTCAAGGGCGTGAATTCCTTGAAATCGAGCGAGGATCTTTGGGGGCCGGTTCGGTGGCGTAGCCGACTCGATCCGTTCCCTTACTCGGAACCTCTGACTAACCTAGCTTCCTATATTGGTGCCCGTGGGATATCGGACAAGGTCCCTAAGATTCTAGTATGATGTGCAATGCATGTGCGGGAAATAAAATGCGGAAAGTAGATAAGCGGGAAATGCGGAAAGCGATGAATAAACAAGCAAGCAAACAAACGGGATTGAGCCCGAACCCACTAAGTACGTCCCCAGTGGAGTCGCCAAGCTGTGCGCACCCGAATTTAATCTCGTCGGGGCACGCATGCGCGAGGCCAATGCAACGCGGCTTGGGAGTGTCCACCTTCTCGGGGATGCGCGACGGACGCACGTGAGAAGGAGTCACCACTTGCCATTTTACGACCCGAAGGTCGCGGGCCGGCAAGTTACCTGGGTCTAGGGGTACGGGGTACACCTAAATGCTAAGGCAATGGTCGTATGGAACCAGAAATTCCGAATTCGGGGGTTCTATTACGTGCGGGCCTATATCCCGCACGCCCTTTCGGTACTCTAGCTTGCTAGGCTTGCCATTTTGTTTATTTAACGTGTGATTTAGGGTTGTACTCGACTCGCCCGTTTTGACACCGTAAATTCGATGAACTGATCAAGTTGGGCCGAACATCCGAAAGGTGAGTACACTTGTGCCTCGAGGAATCGGTTCACTATCTTAGCGCTACAGTCCATCGAACCGTGATGGTCGATTCTCTGCGCGAATCGAGACGGCGAGTATTCGAGCTTACTCATCTCTTGGTGATAATAGACCAACTTGACCGATTCGACACTCGGACCTCTCGCTCACCGATCGGGGATCCTTACAAATGAATGAATATACAAACAAAATCCTCACGATGTTCTCTCGAATAATTACAAAGTGCAACTGAATGAGTAAATGGATCCCGATCGGTTTGCATTGGGCCAATATTCGGCTCCGGCTCACCGTGTGTTTTGAATGACCGATAAATAAATTAAGGCAACGCGGGCTCAAAGAACTAGGGGTCGGGTCCAATCGAACCGACGGTTTGCAGGAGAACCGATTAGTTCCCACTGTAACCGTTGGGCCGATCGAGCTCCCGGGTGATATCTAAACACGTTTCACACATCCAATCCAAATTGCCTTCCACATAGGCCATATTTGGAGTGTGATGGTGACTCGAGGCTAGATCCCATTCCGCACTCGGGTTGCACGCGCTCGGTGAATTAAGAGGCGTTGGACCTCGTGTTCGGTGATTTGGGGCATTGGACCCCGTGCAACACGTAACCTATGGGGTCGGGCCTGAACCGCAATAAATCATCATAGGCAAGGATAAAACAGAAGAAAACTGATAAAACTGACATGATACAGACAATAACTGACAACTCTCAGTGACAGACGAGTGGTGTATTAAGTCGAGTGTACGTAGTTTAATCAGTTATTAACCGGGGTTGATTAGCAAACAATGTATCTAACCTAGGAAAACATAGGGGACGGGCTAGGATATGGTTCTAAGCCAATTATATGCGTGAATTTGTTTTAGGACTCTTATTCAGTTAAGTGTCTCTACGGTTTCACCGAGTTAGCCAAACTCGTATTTTGACTCTAGATTGGAATCTATCATTTCGCCTATCCATTATCTAGCATTTGATTAGGCCAAATGTATGATTAATCCGATTTTTCGTATTTTGTAACTGAAATAAAATTGTCCCCACCGAATCTACAATAGAAAGGAAGAAACACCGAAAACGAACGAAATGGGCCGCGCGAATGAAACTCACGCCTGAACGGGTTGTCCTTTCTCGTTCATAGATCGAGGTGTTTCCGACTTCCTAATGCCTAGGGTATCGGTGAATCACGGAATGACGATTATACCCTTGGATGTTAAAATTGCGATGTTCGTGTATAAATTGGAGATCGCGTCACACGAAGGAGCCTAAGGAAGACTCTCGCGCCCCGACTCGGGCCGCCTCAAATTGGGCCCGGGCTCGAGTCGTGGCACGTGAGTACTCCCTAGACATCGATTCTATTCGTATTACGCAACTCGGTATTTTGAAATTGTGGATTTTTAATAGAAAAGGGCATTTTCACCACTCCGTAAATCATTGATGCATTTGCAAATTGAAGATTGATTCATCCCATTATTTAGTCCAAATGATTTAATTAGCCGAATAGCACGTTCCATTTGTCCCGTTTGTAAAATTGTTCGATGTTTATTGCTCTTTGTTACGATCATCATTGGTTTAATGGGTGACGGTTCGAAGTCCATTCATCTATCATGAGATTAACGTACGTCTAACGACGGAACACGGATCCGAATACACTCAAATCCAAGGATCGAACGCGAAACGACGAGGGAGACCGCCCTAGACCCGGGAGGGGTCAAGGAGCACTCGGCCCTTCTCCGAGGGATGGTGCCGAGAGACCTCCCCGACCCGCCTTGGGTCACGGGTGGTATCCCACGTCGATTCGGGCCATTCCTTGCATGCATAATACATCAAGCACGTTAATACGTGTTTTGCTCATCTCGATATCGCGGTGACCATAATCATGTGAAGTCATGCAAACACGTACGAACGAGATATTTAAACGGAAAGTAACAAGGACGGCATTGACTCTAATGATAACGAAATGAATGCAACACGGGAATCGATCCGTCTCGAGGTGGGAGAAGACTTCCCGGGCCCGTGCGGTCCAAGGAAACTCTCGGCCACACTCCATCAATGAGGGCCGAGGGCTTTCATGGCTCACACGAGTCGGGAGAGCTTCTTCGGCCCCGATTCGGAACGTTTCTCGTCATGTTAATATGACACGTGCGATTGACGGAAAAGGGCATGGGAATCGACCCGATTCGGGAAAAAAGAGGCCTCCATGACCCCGTATAGGCCAAGGGAGCTCACGGGTCTCTCCATAGAGACTAGGCCGTGAGTCCCATGGCTCACACGCGGCCAAGGGAGTCTCTCCCGTTCGGAATCGGACCGTTTCCCTTCGTCTAATCACCCCTTAGTCGAGATTAGTGACTTCCCGTACCTAGAGACGATTTGATCAGGGAAGAGGAGAGGGCCATGGACCCTAGGAGGCCGAAGAGACTTACGGCTTTCCTTCATGAGGTTCGGCCGAAAGACTCTAGGGCCTCCTCGAGTCTATGTCGATCTCCTCTTCTTAGATCCGACCCTCCTAACATAATGCATGCACATTAACACGATATATGGACGTGCACAATAATGGAAACGTGTACGTGACGATGCATGGCGTGCATGGGAGCATGAATCCGGAAGAAAGAAGCAAGCTTTCATGCATACGGGTCTTTAAGACGTGCGGACATCCCATACAAACAAAGATCGGAGGTCCTAGCTTCTCTAAGTTGTAGATGTACGTTACCTAGCCTCGTTGCACCAGGAAAAGAGTCGGGGACGCGGTCGTGGGAGTTGCAAGACCAGGATAGGTGGCTACGAGTGAGGGACCCGAGGGTTGGCAGCCGCGGCAGTCCGTGGAAAAACGGGTTGGCACAAGAGCTCCGGGCACGGCACGGTGCAAGGCCAGGCTCGTTGGACTCCTAAGAGGCGGATCTAGATGACCGTGGGCAGCCCCGAGCGTGCCAAGGCCTGAATAAACCCGAAATGTGAGAGAAACTTCGGTAAAAAATGAGAGGAACCCGGTGAGAGAGAAACGGATGAATGGTGGTTGTGCACGGTTGATCGGCCCTCGGACCGTGACCACCTCTTCACGGGAGAGGGTGAGGGTTGTGAGGAACCCTTGGAACGTGATGGCACGACTCACCGAAGTCGTAGAAGGAAATGGCACGTCGGGAGGTTCGGTGTGCACGGCTAGGGCGTCTCGGGATCCGAATGTTCTCATGGCTGGAACGGGGTGTAGGAAGCTTCAAATCGAAAATCTAAGCCCGGAAATGGACTTAGGGGGTGGAAAATATGTAGGCTAGGAAGTTTGATGATTTTTGGCTTAAGTCGGGTCGGGTGGTTATCGGAATACCGGGTGGTTTTCCGATGGTTTTGGCCGGTTTCGGCCTTGACTTGGGGCTGGACGGAACTTGGGTGAGGGGTGGAGGTTGAGAGGATTCTAGAGAGAAGTTGGCTTGAGAGAGAGTGAGAATGAAGAAGTCATTAGAGTTAATGATGAAATGGAACTTATAGGCTAGCTTAATGGGATAATTAAGGGAGGCTAAGTGCGGTTTGAGGCCCTAATGTGGGCTGCCGAAAATCCCAAGGGGGATTAAGATGGGGAATGTGTCTTGTTGAGTGTAAGGGAAGGCAAAGGAGAGTGATGGGTGTGATGGATGTGTAAGAGAAAGTGATGGGTGTAAGAGCAAAATTCAAATTTGTGGATGGGGGTGCTTGGAGCCGCCGGGTGAGCCGCTGGCCAAGGGAGTTAGCCGCGGCTTGGGGTTGTCATGTCGGAGCCGAGGGTTGAGCCGTGGCTTGGGGTTGAGCCGCGGCTTGACGGCTTGGCTTGGCTGAGCTGTGGGTCCCATTCGATTGAGAGAAAAGCCGGGAAATGCTTGAAACTCGATTGAGCTCGCATTCGACCTCCGATGTCCAATCAATTGGAAGTTTTGGAATGCTTGAATGACGAGGATTTGAATGAGCCTAATATCGCCATGCGTCGTGTGAACGAACGTTCGGGCGGCCCGGCGCCTCGAGAGTCGGTCTTGCCCTGTCTGGACGTTCGGAGCGAAGTTTAGCATCCCCCGGTCCCCGACTGCTCTTTGTGCATCCTAACATTCCTTTTGGCGATCCTTTTGCCCCGTATGGGATCGTTGGTCCGTCGCCCTCGGTCGGGGACCGTTGGCCCGGGAAGGACTAGGGACTTGTGACCGGGATTTTCCTCAGTGCTCTTTGAATGTCTCGAGGCGTTCGGGGATCGTTGTGAAGTGTTCAGAGATCATTGAGATCTCTGTTTTCCATGGACGCGCCCCGGAGGCTCTCCGGGAGACGTTCATGACCACTGAAATGTCCCTCTGGAAACCGAGCCGAGCTCTGGAAGGTCACCTGAAGCTTGTTCCTCGACCTTGGTGGTCCCTGGGTGCCTGTAGACCCGTTTTGGGAGGCCGTCTGCTTGCCAGTGGAGCGGGTCTCGGGAGGTCTGTTAGAAAAGGCGTCCGTGAGGGATCGGAGTGTCTCGGCTTAAGCAGGATGTCCCGGAAATGCGCCCGGGCGTGTCGTTGGTCACTTTGGCACTGAGAGGGATTTTTGGAGTCCCATATTGGGCACCTTTCGGTGCTTCGGTGACTCGATGATGAATAGTGCCACAGTGCTAGCCCCGTCGTTTTGGGATTCCTTGTTCGTTCGTTCTTCTGACTGCTCTCTTTCGCCTTTCTCAGTGGACCGTGCTCTTCTCCTATTGTTCATGACTCCGTGCCCGCCTATTTTCCTTTGATTGCCGGATGATGAATAATGTCTCGAGCTTTGGTCGGAAATCCTCGTGTGGGAAGCCGATGGGCCAAAATGGGGTACTGACAGTGGGCACTGAAGAGGAACCCCGCGTCCTAAAAATCGGTACGAGCCTCGACCCAACACAACAGGTCCGAATGATCGATTTCCTGACCAGGTATCAAGAAGTCTTCGCCTGGTCCTACGCCGACATGCCGGGGCTAGACCCGTCGATAGTAAAGCACTTCCTCCCGCTAGACACTGAAAAGTTCCCGCCCAAGAGGCAACATTTGCGACGGCAACGGGCAAGCCTCCTTCTACGCATCAAGGAGGAGGTTGTCAAGCAGATTAACGCGGGCTTTCTCTAGGTCTGTAACTATTCCGAGTGGGTGGCAAACATTGTGCCGGTGGAAAAGAAAGATGGAAGGGTTCGAGTCTGCGTCGACTATCGAGACCTCAATAAGGCCAGCCCCAAGGACAATTTTCCCTTGCCCCACATCGAGATACTAGTCGATAACACGGCGCGTCACGCCCAGTTTTCTTTCATGGACGGCTTCTCCGGATACAACCAAATTCGGATGGCCGACGAAGTCAAGATCAAGACGACGTTCACTACCATGTGGGGAACCTTTTGTTACCGCGTCATGCCTTTCGGCCTCAAGAACGCCGGGGCAACTTATCAGAGGGCTATGGTCACGTTATTCCACGACATGATGCACAAGTCCAAAGAAGGAGAAGATCACCTCGTCAATCTGAAGCGTCTCTTCGACCGCCTGAAAGAGTACAAACTTCGGCTTAATCCGGCGAAATACACGTTCGGCGCTCGGTCGGGAAAACTACTAGGATTCGTGGTCAGCGAGCGCGGCAGCGAAGTAGATCCCGATAAAGTCAAGGCGATCAAGGAGCTTCCTCCACCATCTTCGGTCCGCGAAGTACGAGGCTTCCTGGGACGATTGAATTACATCGCACGATTCATTGCGAACCTGACAGACAAATGCCAACCACTCTTTCGCTTGCTCCACAAGAACGCGGCGATTGAATGGGACGAAGAATGTCAGAAGGCCTTCGACACCATCAAGGCGTATCTGGTCCAACCGCCGGTATTGGTCCCGCCTACACCGGGCCGTCCCCTCGTACTTTACCTAACTGTACGCCGCCAATCATTAGGATGCATGCTGGGGCAGGAGGAGGAGTCCACACACACGGAGCGCGCGATCTACTATCTGAGCAAAAAGTTCACCGATGGGGAGTCCAATTATCCGGAAATCGAGAAGATGTGTTGTGCGTTGGTGTGGGTCATGCAAAGGCTCCGACAATACACGCTCTATCACACGGTCCGCTTACTATCAAAGGCAGACCCCCTGAAGTATTTATTCGACAGTCCCTCCTCCACGCGGAACCTCGCCAAATGGCGTTGTCAATTGACAGAGTACGATATCGAGTACGTGTCCCGCACTTCGGTCAAGGGCCAGGCGATCGCGGATCATTTGGCAGAATTCCCAATTGAAGACCACACATCGATTAATCCTGACTTCCCGGATGAGGGGATTCTCCGAGTAGACGACGAGGGAGAGAAACCGGGATGGAAGATGTATTTCGACGGTGTCGTCAATTCCACGGGATCAGGTATCGGCGCAGTACTGATATCCCCGGACGGACACTATTACCCGGTAGCGGCAAAGATCAACTTCCCGTGCACCAATAATATGACGAGTACGAGGCATGTATTCTTGGCCTACAAACGGTGATTGATTTCAAGGTAAAAGAGCTCGAAGTGTTCGGCGACTCTATGCTCACCATCTTCCAGACATTGGGGCAATGGAAGACAAAAGACGCAAAGCTAGTGCCATACCACGAGTACCTCGAGAAGTTAACCGAGAACTTCGAGGACATCTCGTTCACCTATACCTCGCGCATGACAAATCAATTCGCGGACGCGCTTGCAGCGCTCGTCTCCATGGTGAGCATCACGAAGGAAAACCTTATCGAACCCCTTGAGATTGAGATAGCCGAAGGACCGACACACTGCAACTCAATTGAAGCATCCGAAGCAAAGCCGTGGTACGAAGACATCAAGAACCTTCTACGAACCGGCCAATACCCCCCATTCGCCGATCGCCGCGATCGGAAGACTCTCAGACGCCTCGCGATACATTACTTTTTGAGTGGCGAGATACTCTACCTTCGCTCCTTCGACTCCACACTCCTCCGGTGCATCGACGAACACGAATCACGACGTCTCATGGAGGAAGTGCACGGGGGAAACTGTGGACCCCATATGAACGGTCTTATGCTCGCTAAGAAGATCATGCGCCTGGGCTATTATTGGTCCACCATGGAGACTGATTGTGTGAAGCATGTCAGGCATTGTCACCGGTGTCAGGTTTACGCCTATCAGATCAAAGCGCCGCCCAACGAACTGCGCCCCATGACGGCACCATGGCCTTTTTCGATGTGGGGGATGGATGTGATTGGCCCGATCAACCCCAAAGCGTCTAAGGGACACATGTTCATTTTGGTGGCGATCGACTACTTCACCAAATGGATCGAAGCCGTCACTCTTGCGTCAGTCACCGCAAAAGCCGTGGCCCGTTTTCTCAGACGCGACGTCATCGCCCGGTACGGGGTCCCTGCGACAATCATCACAGACAACGCCAAGAACCTGAACAACAAGGTCATCGATGAGCTCTGTGCACAATTCAAAATCCGACACCGCAACTCCACCCCGTACCGTCCCCAAATGAACGGTGCGGTGGAAGCAGCGAATAAGAACATCAAAAAGATCATCGAAAAAACGACGGTGAACTACAAGGATTGGCACGAGATGCTCCTCTATGCGCTCTTGGCATACCGTACATCCATACGGACCTCAACCGGGGCAATCCCGTACTCGCTAGTCTATGGCATGAAGGCCGTCCTCCCAATCGAAGTGGAGATCCCTTCCATGAGGAATCTTGCCGAGGCCGAACTTGAAGAAGTAGAATGGGCAAAGCAGCGGTACAAACAGTTGAATTTCATTGATGAGAAGAGGCTGAAAGCGCTATGCCACAGACAGTGCTATCAACAAAGAATGGCTCGAGCCTTCAACGCAAGAGTCCGCCACCGCGATTTCAACCCCGGCGACCTCGTTTTGAGGAAGCTAGGATCCTCGATGCTTGTTTGCATGAGACGTTTATATGATTTAAAGAACCGGATGCATGAAAGTTTCCATTTTTCTTTCGGATCTATGCCTCCCATGCATTCCCATGCAACATGTGTCCGTTATGTGCCTATGTACGACCACGCCGTGTCCATATAATGTTCAACCTTGCGTGCCATGACGGGAAACGACTCGGATCCGGATGGGAGAGGCTCCTTTGGCCACGGATTGAGCCATGGGACTCACGGCCAAGTCTCTAGGGAGAGACCCGTGAGTCCCCTTGGCCCACCCGATGCTAGGGCGGTCTTCCCCTTTCCGAAAAGGGTCGGTTCCTATGTTTTTTTTTATATCTTTAATCGTATGTAACACGATGGCATGATGGGGAAGGATCCGAATCGGGGCCGAAGAAATTTTCCCGACTCGTGTGGGCCATGGAAGCTCACGACCCTCCTTGGAGGAATGTGGCCGAGAGCTTCCTTGGACCACTTGAGTCCGGGAAGTTTTCTTCCACCTCGAGACGGGCCGATTCCCGTGTTTTACCCATTTAGGTATTAGTTGAGCCAATGTTGTCTTCGTTGTTTTCCGTTTGAATAACCCGTTCGTGCGTGTTGTGTGATTTATGTGATTATGACTATAATGGTGTCGAGATAACCGAAACGTGTATCATTATTGTGGTTGACGTGTTGTGAACGTAAGAAACGATTGAAACCGGTGTAAGAGACCGTCCAAGATTCGGGGACGAGTCAAGGAGGTATTCGGTCACTTCCCTAGGGATGTGGCCGAGTGTCCCATGACTCTCCTCGAGTCTAGACCGGCCTCTTCATCCGCTTGGAAGTCGGTTCTTAGAATTGTTTTTGCAATTGTATTTGTCGTTTAGCTATCAATCATATATCAATTACTCATTAGATGTGTTATTCTCGGGTAAGCACCCACTAAACCCGGCAGTTGTGATATAAATTTATGAACATCGAAGAATCTCACAAACGGGATAAACGGGACGTATCATTCGGCTAATTAAATCACTTGGACTAAACAATAGGGTGAATCAATCCTCAATTTGTAAATGCATCGATGATTTACGGAACGGCGGGAATGCCCTTTTCCATAAAAAAAAATCACAATTTCGAAATACCGAGACGCGTGACACGAATGGAATTGGCGTCTAATGAGTACTCGCATGCTATGACTCGAGCCCGGGCCCGATTTGAGGCGGCTCGAGTCAAGACACGCGAGTCCTCCTTAGATCCCTTCGTGTGACGCGATCTCCAATTTATGCACGAACATTGCAATTTTAACATACAAGGGCATAATCGTCACTCCGTAATTCACCGATACCCTAGGCGCTAGGAAGTCGGAAACACCTCGATCTATGGACGGAAAGGGGCAACTCGTCCGAGTGCGAGTCTCATTCGCATGGCCCATTCCGTCCATTTTCGGTGTTTCTATCTTCCTATCGTAGATTCGGTGGGGAGCATTTTATTTCAGTTACAAAACACAAAGAATCGGACTTATCATACATCCGGCCTAATCAAATACTAGATAATGGATAGGCGTAATGATAGATTCCAATCTAGAGTCAAAACACGAGTTTGGCTAATTCGGTGAAACCGCAGTGATACGTAATTGAATAAGAGTCATAAAACAAACACACACATGTAATTGGCTTAGAACCTTATCCTAGCCCGCCCTTTATGTTTGCTTAGGTTAGATGCATTGTTTGCCAATCAACCACGAGTAATAACTGATTAAACCACGTATATTCGACTTAATACACCACTTGTCTGTATTCACCGACAATCGTCAGTTTGTCTGTATTGTGTCAGTTTTATCAGTTTTCTCCTGTTTTGTCTTTGCATATGATGATTTATTGCGGTTCGGGCCCGAGCCCATAGGTCACGTATTGCACGGGGTCCAACGCCCCAAACCACCGAACACGACGTCCAACGCCTCTTAACTCACCGAGCGCGTGCAACCCGAGTGCGGAATGGGATCTAGCCTCGATTCACCGTCACATTCGAATGCGGCCTATGTGGAAGGCGGATTTGGATTGAGTGCGTGAAACGGGTTTAGATATCACCCGGAAGCTCGATCGGTCCATCGGATATAGTGAGAACCGACCGGTTCTCCCGAAACCGTTGGATCGATCGGACCCGACCCCCAGCTCCTCGAGCCCGCGTTGCCTTAATTTGTTTATCGGTTATTCGAAATACTCGGTGAGCCGGAGCGGAATATTGGCCCAATGCAAACCGATCGGGATCCATTTACTCATTCAATTATACCTTGTAATTAGTTGAGAGAACATTGCGAGAATTCTATTTGTATGTTCATTCGTGCACTTGTAAGGATCCCCGATCGGCGAGCGAGAGGTCCGAGTGTCGGATCAGTTAAGTTGGTCTATCGCCACCAAAGGGTGAGTAAACTCGGATACTCGTGGCTGCGGTTCACGCAGGGATTCGACCATCACGGTTCGATGAACAGTAACGCTAGGATAGTGAACCGACTCCTCGACGCACAAGCCTACTCATCTTTCGGATTCTTGGCCCAACTTGATTAATTCATCGACTTTACGGTGTCAAAACGGGCGAGTCAAGTGCGACCTTAAATCACGCGGTAAATAAACAAATCGGCAACCCTAGCAAGCTAGAGTACTGAAAGGGCGTGCGGGATATAGGCCCGCACATAATAGAACCCCCGAATTCGGAATTTTCGGTTCCGTACGACCATTGCCTTAGCATTTAGGTGTACCCCGTACCCTTAGACCCGGGTAACTTGCCGGCCCTTGACCTTCGGGTCGTAAAATGGCAAGTGGCGACTCCTTCTCACATGCGTCCGTCGCGCGTCCCCGAGAAGGTGGACACTCCCAAGCCGCGTTTGCTTAGGCGCGCGCAGGCGTGCCCCGACGAGATGAAATTCGAGTGCGCACAGACGACATGATTGCTAAGTCCAAAGAAGGAGAAGATCACCTCGTTAATTTGAAGCGTCTCTTCGACCGCTTAAAAGAGTACAAACTTCGGCTTAATCCGGCAAAATGCACGTTCGACGCTCGATCGGGAAAACTACTAGGATTCGTGGTCAGCGAGCGCGGCATCGAGGTAGATCCTGATAAAGTCAAGGTGATCAAAGAGCTTCCTCCACGGTCATCGGTCCGCGAAGTACGAGGCTTCCTAGGGCGATTGAATTACATCGCACGATTCATTGCAAACCTGACAGACAAATGCCAACCACTCTTTCGCTTGCTCCGCAAGAACGCGGCGATCGAATGGGACGAAGAATGTCAGAAGGCCTTCGACACCATTAAGGCATATCTGGTTCGACCGCCGGTATTGGTCCCGCCTACACCAGGATGCATTAGGATGCATGTTGGGGCAGGAGGAGGAGGCCACACACACGGAGCGCGCTATCTATTATTTGAGCAAAAAGTTCACTGATGGAGAGTCCAATTATCCGGAAATCGAGAAGATGTGTTGTGCATTGGTGTGGGTCATGCAAAGGCTCCGACAATGCACGCTTTATCACACGATCCGCTTGCTGTCAAAGGCAGATCCCCTGAAGTATTTACTCGACAGCCCTTCCTCCATGCGGAATCTCGCCAAATGGCGTTGCCAGTTGACAGAATATGACATCGAGTACGTGTCCCGCACCTCGGTCAAGGGGTAGGCGATCGCGGATCATTTGGCAGAATTCCCAATTGAAGACAGCACACCGATTGATCCCAACTTCCCGGATGAGGGGATTCTTCAAGTAGACGACGAGGGAGAGAAACCGGGGTGGAAGATGTACTTCAACGGTGCCGTCAATTCCACGGGATCAGGCATTGGTGCAGTACTGATATCCCCGGACGGACGCTATTACCCGGTAGCGGCAAAGATCGACTTCCCTTGCACCAATAATGTGGCCGAATACAAGGCATGTATTCTCGGCCTACAAGCGGCAATTGATTTCAAGGTAAAAGAGCTCGAGGTGTTCGGCGACTCTATGCTCACCATCTTCCAAACATTGGGGCAGTGGAAGACAAAAGATGCGAAGTTAGTGCCATACCACGAGAACCTCGAGAAGTTAACCGAGAACTTCGAAGACATCTCGTTCACCTATACCCCACGCATGACAAATCAATTTGCGGATGCACTTGCAATGCTCGCCTCCATGGTGAGCATCACGAAGGACAACCTTATCGAGCCCCTCGAGATTGAGATAGCCGAAGGACCAGCACACTGCAATTCAATCGAAGCGTTCGAGGCAAAGCCGTGGTACGAAGACATTAAGAACCTTTTACGAACCGGCCAATACCCCCCATTCGCCAATCGCCGCGATCGAAAGACTCTCAGACGCCTCGCAATACACTATTTTTTGAGCGGCGAGATACTCTACTGCCGCTCCTTCGACTCCACACTCCTCCGATGCATCGATGAACACGAATCACGACGTCTCACGGAGGAAGTGCACGGGGGAAACTGTGGACCCCATATGAACGATCTCATGCTCGCTAAGAAGATTATGCGCCTATGCTATTATTGGTCCACCATGGAGACTGATTGTGTGAAGCATGTCAGACATTGCCACCGATGTCAAGTTTACGCCAATCAGATCAAAGCGCCGCCCAACGAACTGTGCCCCATGACGGCACCATGGCCTTTTTCGATGTGGGGGATGGATGTGATTGGCCCGATCAACCCCAAAGCGTCTAACGGGCATATGTTCATTTTGCTAGCAATCGATTACTTCACCAAATGGATCGAGGTCATCACTCTTGCGTCAGTCACCGCAAAGGCCGTGGCCCGTTTTCTCAGACGCGACGTCATCGCCCGGTACGGGGTCCCTGCGACAATCATCACGGACAATGCCAAGAATCTGAACAACAAGGTCATCGATGAGCTCTGTGCACAATTCAAAATCTGACACCACAACTCCACCCCATACCGTCCCCAAATGAACAGTGCGGTGGAAGCGGCGAATAAGAACATCAAGAAGATCATCGAAAAAATGACAGGGAACTACAAGGATTGGCACAAGATGCTCCCCTATGCACTCTTGGCGTACCGGACATCCATACGGACTTCAACCGGGGCAACCCCGTACTCCCTAGTCTATGGCATGGAGGTCGTCCTCCCAATCGAAGTGGAGATCCCTTCCATGAGGATTCTCGCCGAGACTGAACTTGAAGAAGCAGAATGGGCGAGGCAACGGTACGAACAGTTGAATTTCATTGATGAAAAGAGGCTGAAAGTGCTGTGCCATGGACAGTGCTACCAGCAAAGAGCGGCTCGAGCTTTAGACGCAAGAGTCCGCCACCGCGATTTCAGCCCCGGTGACCTCGTTTTGAGGAAAGTTCTACACGTCACGCCGGACTCTCGAGGGAAGTTCTCGTACAAATACGACGGTCCCTTCGTCGTCAAAGAGATTTTCTCCGGAGGAGCGGTCATTTTGAGCGATATGGACGGCACTGAAAATGCCCTTCCCGTCAACGCTGACGCCATCAAGAAGTATTATCCATGAGCACTTGTACATTCTTTATTCGCCGGGCTCCGTGCCTGTTTTTATTGTAAGACATTTCTGTTCTCGTGAACGAGCGTCAATTCCTACCGTTTTGTCCAATACTAAGCTTTCTTGAGAGAAAAAAATAAATTTTCCCGCTAGGTCGAAAACCTCTTCGAGGCGGCCTAGGCAAAAGCTAGGGAACGAGTGGCACGACTTAAAATCTCACAAAGGGGAGTCGCGGCAAAAGGAGAGCACAAGTCACTTCCTCACTAGGTCGAAAACCTCTTCGAGGCGGCCTAGGCAAAAGTTAGAGGGCCCGAGGGGTGCGATTCCACCCAAACATGGGGAATCGTAGCAAAATGTGAGCATTCGTGTGAGAAAAATCAAATAAAATACCACACTAGGCTGCCACGCACCCCGCGGCCTAGGCAAAAGTTAGGGGACAATGTCGGCTCGACCACGAAAGAAAAGCGACACTTCCCCCGTGAAGTTACACCGAGTAGTGGTTCAGCATTCTCCGACGCAAGCAAACTCTCTTCGACTCTCCAAGCTCGAGACCCGCTTCAAAATGGGGGTCGAATCAACGTATCCTTGACTTGGAGGATCCCATCAGATCCCTCCTTTTACCTTTATGCACATATTCTACGGGCTACCCGTTCCAGAAAAATCCATTCTCCGATAGGGACACGACCACCCTGCAATGGTCACCAATACCAAATCCCCGATACATCTTTATATAGATTCTTCTTATATACACCCCCGTCTCGCCGATTAAGCGCAACTGATATCCTTTGTAGGTTTCCCTGTCTCCGTGCACAGGTGCAATTGGGAATCCCAAGGGGCATCTCCTTCTTGACAAACACGCAATTAGCTCATGCGACAGATCGGAGCTTCGAACCGAATGGAGGGCATTATAGAGAATTCTCTTGACTCTAGCTCGAGGAAGCAACAAATGACAAGCTCAACTCGAAACGGGACAATTTGCCTCTGCCGACACCTCCGACATACCACCTAGCATCGATCCCCACCCCTACCTTCCCTATACTCTACGCACTTTACTGTTTTCCACGGGTTTTGGCCTGGCACTTTAATGCTTTCCACGTGCTTTGGCCTCGCACTTTACTGCTTTCCACGGGCTTCGGCCTCGCGCTTTACTGCTTTCCACGGGCTTCGGCCTCGCGCTTTACTGCTTTTCACGGGCTTCGGCCTCGCGCTTTACTGCTTTTCACGGGTTTCGGCCTCGCGCTTTACTGCTTTCCACGGGCTTCGGCCTCGCGCTTTACTGCTTTCCACGGGATTCGGCCTCGCGCTTTACTGCTTTCCACGGGCTTCGGCCTCGCGCTTTACTGCTTTCCACGGTCTTCGGCCTCGCGCTTTACTGCTTTCCACGGGATTCGGCCTCGCGCTTTACTGCTTTCCACGGGCTTCGGCCTCGCACTTTACCGCTTTCCACGAGCCTTGGCCCTTCACCCGCCATTTCACATCCTCTAAATCCCAATCATGCTACTATCTTATGACAGGAGGGGCGAGCTACCACGGAGAATGACGACAGAAGCGGTCGCCGGGACCAAAAGGGTGCTTCTCATGATCTTTGGTTACCTCCTCTCATCAAGCACGCAATCAAAGAGGGGCAAGCTGTCAGCACTCCATTTTGGTCCACTGGCTCCAACGGAGGACTTCCGACCAAGGCTCGGGACACCATTCACCATCGGGAAAACGGAGACAAATAGGCGGGCATAGAATCATGGATTGCGGAAGAAAAGCGTGGTCCACCGAGAAAGGCAGAGGAGAGCCATCAGAAGAACAGACAAACAAGGAATCTCGAAAACGACGGAGCTGGCACTGTGGCACTATTCATCATCGAGTCACCAAAGCACCGAAAGGTGCCCAATATGGGACTCTAAAAATCCCTCTCAGTGCCAAAGTGACCAACGACACGTCCGGGCCCATTTCCGGAGCATGCCACATTGGCCGGGACACCCCGATCTCTCACGGACGCCTTTTCTGACAAGGCTCTCGGGGCCCGCTCTACTGACAAGCAGACGGCCCCCTAAAACGGGCCTACAGGCACCCAGGGACCGTCAAGGCCATGGGACAAGCGTCAGACAACCATTCGGAACTCTACAGGGCTCTTCGAGGGACGTTTCAGTGGTAGCAAACGCCCCCGATGAACCTTCGGAGCACGTCCACGGAAAACAGAGATCGCAGCGATTCCCGAACACCTCAAGAAATTCAGGGAACACTGAGAAAATCCCGGTCACAAGCCCCTAGGCCTCCCCGGGCTAACGGTCCTCAGCCGAGGGCGACGAGCCAACGATCCCCCACGGGGCAGAAGGGTCACCGAAACGTATGTCAAGATGCGCAAAGAGCAATTGGGAACCGGGGGGCACTAAACTCCACTCCCAACGTCCAAACAGGGAAAAACCGGCTCTCGAGGCGCCGAGTCGCCCGAACGTTCATTCACACGACGCATGGCGATATTAGGCTCATTCAAACCCTCTTCGTTCAAACATTCCAAATCTACAAATTAATTGGATATCGGAGATCGGATGCGAGCTCAATCAAGTCTCAAGCGTTTTCCGGTTTTTCTCGCAAACGAATGGGACCCACAGCTCAGCCAAGCCGAGCCATCAAGCCACGGCTCAACCCCAAGCCACGGCTCAAACCCTCAGCTCCGACATGACAGCCCCAAGCCGCGGCTAATCCCCTTGGCCGGCGGCTCCAAGGAGGCTTCCTCCTTCCCTCCACCACCAATTCAAATCTTCTTACACATCCATCACTTCCTCTTACACATCCATCACACCCATCACTCTCCCTTGCCTTCCCCTACACTCAACATGACATTTTCCCCACCCTAATCCCTCTTGGGATTTTCAGCAGCCCATATTAGGCCCCCTAACCGCGATTAACGTTCCTTAACCGAATCGTTAGGGCCCCCTATAAGTTTCCATTGATCATTAACCTTAATCACTTCTTCATTCTCACTCTCTCTCAAGCCAACTTCTCTCTAAAAAGCTCTCAATCTCCAGCCCACTCCTAAGTTTCGTCCAGCCCTTGCCAAGGCCGAAACCGGCCAAAATCGCCGGAAAATCACCCGGTATTCTGGTAACCACCCGACCCGACTTACGCCAAAAATCATCAAACACCCTAGCCTACATATTTCCCACCCCCTAAGTCCGTTTCCAGGCTTATATTTTCCATTTGAGGTCCCCAACATCACATTCCAGCCACAAGAGCAATCGGGTCCCGAGACCCCCTAGCCGCGCGCACCGAACCTCATCCACGTGCCATTTCTTCCCACGACATCGGCGAGTCGTGCCATCACGTTCAAAGGGTTCCTCACAAGCCTCACCCTCCCTCGTGAAGAGGTGGTCACAGTCCAAGGGCCAACCAACCGTGCACAACCTCCGTTTCATCCGATTCCTTTCTAGCGGGTTCTTATTTTTTACCGGGTTTTATCTCACTATTTCGGGTTTGTCTAGGCCTCGGCACGTTCGGGGACCTTTCACGAACGCCTAGATCTGCCCCTAAGGAGTCCAACGAGCCCGACCTTGCACCGTGTCGTGACCGGAGCTCGCGTGCCGACCCGTTTTTCCCCGGACTGCCGCGGCTGTCAACTCTTGAGTCTCTCACCCGTAGCCGTCAAACCGAGTCTAGCGACTCCCGCGGCCGCGTCCCCGACTCTTTTCCTCTTGCAACGAGGCTAGGTAACACCCCTTTTTAACTTAGAGGAGTTAGGACCTTCGATCTTTACTTGCATGAGGTGTTTACGTGCTTTAAAGGTTCGGGACATGTGAAAGCTTGCATTTTTTTCTCGGATTCGGACGTCTCATGCATGCCATACAACGTCACGCATTTATTCCCTTTCTCTATCACGTCCATAGGCCGTATGAGTGTGTATCTCATGGGGGAGACGACATGGGTCGAGGCGGGAGAGATCCCAAGTCACAGTCGAACCATGGGACCCACGGTCTAGCCTTGAGGGGGCGACCCGTGACCCCCTATGGTTCCTCCAAGGATAGGGCATCTCCTCTTCCTCGAAGCTAGCCGGTCCCCATCCCCTTTTGCCGCTGTTTTGTCATGTACAACGTATTAGCATGGTGGGAATGGGCTTAGATCGGGCTTGGAGAGCTCCCCTTGACTCGCGTGAGCCGTGAGGACTCACGGCCACTCTTGAATAAGTGTGGCCGAGAGTCCCCTTGGACCAGAAGGGTCTAAGGTGGTTTCTCCCATCCCGAAGTGAGTCGGTTCCCATGTTTCACGTTTTCCCAATCGTATGATTTAATATCGTCCTTGTTATTTCCGCTTAAATGTCCATTTATGCGTGTTGTGTGATTTCGTGTGATTATGGTCGTGGCGGTATCGAAACGATCGAAACATGTATTATTATTTTGATTGACGTGTTGTGAATGTAAGAAACGATTGAAATCGGCGTAAGAGACCGTCCAAGATTCGGGGATGAGCCAAGGAAATATTCGGTTACTTCCCTCGGGATGTGGCCGAGTGTCCCGTGGCTCTCCTCGAGTCTAGACCGGTCTCTTCCTCCGTTTGGAAATCGGTTCTTAGAGTTGCTTTGTAATCATACTTGTCGTTTATTCATTGATCATGTATCAATTACTCGTTAGATGCGTTAGTTTCGGGTAACCACCTACTAAACCGTAGTTGTAATACAAATTGGTAACCGCCGAATAATTCCACGAACGGGGTAAACGAGACGTATTATTCGGCTAAATCACTTGGACTAAATACTTGGGTAAATTGGCTATTAATTTGTAAACGCACCGATGATTTACGGAACGGCGTGAATGTCCTTTTCCATTAAAGCTCGCAATTTCAAAATACCGAGACACGTAACATGAATAGAATAGACGTCTAACGAGTACTCGCGTGCTATGACTCGTGTCCGGGCCCGATTTGAGGCGGCTCGAGTCGAGACGCGCGAGTCCTTCTTAGACTTCGTCGTGTGACGTGATCTCCAATTTATACACGAACATCGCAATTTTATCATCTAAGGGCATAATCGTCATTCCGTGATTCACCGATACCCTAGGCGCTAGGGAGTCGGAAACACCTCGATCTATGGACGGGAAAGGGCAACCCGTTTGGGTGCGAGTCTCATCCGCACGGCCCATTCCGTTCACTTTCGGTATTTCTACCTTCTTATCGTAGATTCGGTGGGGAGCATTTTATTTCAGTTACAAAACACGAAGAACCAGACTAATCATACATCCGGCCTAATTAAACACTAGATAATGGATAGGCAGAATGATAGATTCCAATCTATAGTCAAAACACAAGTTTGGTCAATTCAGTGATACCGCAGTGACGCTTAACCGAATAAGAGTCCTAAAACAAATCCACCCATGTAACCGGCTTAGAACCTTATCCTAATCCACCATCCATGCTTGCCTAGGCTAGATACATTGTTTGATTAATCAACCCCGGTTAATAACTGATTAAATCATGTATATTCGACTTAATACACCACTTGTCTGTATTCATCCACGTTTGTCAGTTGTTATCTGTTTTCCATCGGTTTTATCGGTTTCCTCCTGTTTCCCATTTGTTTTTGTTGATTTGTTGCGGTTCGGGTCCGAGCCCATAAGTTAAGTGTTACACGGGGTTCAATGCCCCAAATCATCGAACACGAGGTCCAACGCCTCCTAACTCACTAAGTGCGTGCAACCCGAGTGTGGAATGGGATCTAGCCTCGAGTCACCGTCACACTCCGAATGCGGCCTATGTGGGAGGCAAATTTGGATTGGACGTGTGAAACGGGTTTAGA
Source organism: Punica granatum (assembly GCF_007655135.1). Taxonomy (NCBI): domain Eukaryota; kingdom Viridiplantae; phylum Streptophyta; class Magnoliopsida; order Myrtales; family Lythraceae; genus Punica; species Punica granatum. The sequence continues at coordinate 12,922,738 of NC_045132.1, forward strand.
TATCACCCGGGAACTCGATCGGTCCATCGGATACAGTGGGAACCAACTGGTTCCCCTGCAAACCATTGGATCGATCGGACCCGACCCCCGGCTCTTTGAGTCCGCGCTGCCTTAATTTACTTATCGGTCATTCAAAATACACGGTGAGCCAGAGCGGAATATTGGCCCAATGCAAACCGACCGGGATCCATTTACTTATTCAGTTACCCCTTGTAATTAGTTGAGAGAACATTGTGAGAATTCTATTTGTATGTTCATTCATATACTTGTAAGGATCTCGATCGATGAGCAAGAGGTCCGAGCACCGAATCAGTTAAGTTGGTCTATCCCTACCAAAGAATGAGTGAGCTCGGATATTCGCGGCTTCGGTTCACGCAGGGAATCGGCCATCTTGGTTCGGTGAACTGTAATGCTAAGATAGTGAACCGATTCCTCGATATACGAGCATACTCACCTTTTGGACGTTTGGCCCAACTTGATCAATTCATTGAATTTACGGTGTCAAAACGGGCAAGTCGAGTACAACTCTAAATCAGGCGATAAATAAACAAAAATGGCAAGCCTAGCAAGTTAGAGTACCGAAAGGACGTGCGGGATATAGGCCCGCACGTAATAGAACCCCCGAATTCGGAATTTCCGGTTCCGTACGACCATTGCCTTAGCATTTAGGTGTACCCCGTACCCCTAGACCCGGGTAACTTGCCGGCCCTCGACCTTCGAGTAGTAAAATGGCAAGTGGCGACTCCTTCTCACATGCGTCCGTCGCGCGTCCCCGGGAAGGTGGACACTCCCACGCCGCGTTGCTTAGGCTAGCGCATGCGTGCCCCGACGAGATGAAATTCGGGTGCGCACAACTAGAATAGGGTTCTAAGTCAATTATATGTGTGAATTTGTTTTAAGACTCTTATTCAGTGAGGTGATACGGCGGTTTCACCGAATTAACCAAACTCGTGTTTTGACTCTAGATCGGAATCTAGCATTCCACCTATCCCTTATCTAATGTTTGTTTAAGTCAAATATATGATTAATCCGGTTCTTCGTATTTCGTAACTGAAATAAAAGGTTCACCACCAAATCTATGATAGGAAGATAGAAACACCGAAAGTGAATGGAATGGGCCGTGCGAATGAGACTCGCGCCCGAACGGGTTGCCCTTTCCCATCCATAGATCGAGGTGTTTCCAACTCTCTAACGCCAAGGATATCGGTGAATCACGGAATGACGATTATGCCCTTGATCGATAAAACGTGTGTGGTTCACATATAAATTAAAGGTCGCATGACACGAAGAGGTCTAAAAAGGACTCGCGCATCTCGACTCGAGCCGCCTCAAATTGGGCCTGGACTTGAGTCATAGCACGCGAGTACTCGCTAGACACGATTCTATTCTTGTTACACGTCTCGGTGCTTTGAAATTGTGAGCTGTTTACAGAAAAGGGCGTTTCCGTCGTTCCGTGAACCATCGATGCGTTTACGAATTAATAATCAATTTATCCTAAGTGTGGGCTGCCGAAAATATCAAGGAGATTAGGGTGGGGTTTGTGAGTGGAAGGTTGATGGGAGTCGATGGGAATTGATGGAAAGATGGGAGTTGATGTGAAGAAGTGTAAGGGATATTTGAATTGTGTGGAGGGGGGAGTTCTTGGGTTTGAGCCGCCGGCCATGAGGATCCAGCCGTGGCTAGATGCGGCCAAGCCACGGCTTAGGGTTAGAGCCGAGGCTTAGGGTTTGAGCCGTGGCTTGGTGGCTTGGCTTGGCTGAGCTGTGGGTCCCATTCGACTAAGAGAAAAGCCGGGAAAAGCTCGAGACTTGATTGAGCGCGCGTCCGATCTCCGATGTCCGATTAATTAATGGATTTGGAATGCTTGAACGAAGAGAATTTGAATGAGCCTAATATCGCCATATGTCATGTGACCGAATGTTCGGACGACTCGGCGCCTCGAGAGCTGGTTTTGTCCCGTTTGGGCATTCAGAGTGGAATTAACCGTCCCCGTTCTCCGATTGCTCCTTTGTGCATTGTAGTGCTTGTCTCGGTGAGCTTTTTGTCTTGTGCGGGATCGTTGGCTCGCCGTCCCTGACTGAAGACCGTTAGCCGGGGGAGACCTAGGGACTTGGGACCGGGGCTTTCTTAGTGTTTCTCAAGTGTCTCGAGGTGTTCGGGGATCGCTGTGATCTTTGTTCTCCATGAATGTGCCCCGAAAATTTGCCGGGAGGCGTTTGTGACCACTGAAACGTCCCTCGGGAAACCCTGTAGAGTTCCGAAAGGTCATCTGAAGCTTGTTCCATGACCCCGATGGTCCCTGGGTGCCTGTAGGCCCGTTGCCGGGTGCCATTTACTCGTCAGTGGATCGGGCCCCGGGAGCCCTGTCAAAAGAGGCGTCTGTGAGAGATCGGGGGTGTCCCGGCTTGAGTAGGATGCCTCCGAAGCGCGCCCGGACATGTCATTGGTCACTTTGGCACCGAGGGGGATTTTTAGAGTCCCATATTGGGCACCTTTCGATGCTTCGGTGATTCGGTGATGAATAGTGCCACAGTGCCAGTCTCTGCTATTTTCGGGGCTCGTTGTATGTTTGTTCTTCTGATTGCTCTCCTCTGCCTTTTTAGTGAACCCCGCTTTTCTCTTGTTAATCATGACTCTGTGCCCGCATGCTCGCCTCTGGTTTCCCGATCGTGAATAGTGTCCCGAGCCTTGGTCGGAAGTCCTCTGTCTGAGCCGGTGGACCAAAATGGGGTGCTGACAATCCCAAATCTATCAATTAATCGGATCTCAGAGGTCGGATGCGCGATCAATCAAGCCTCGAGCATTTCCCGGCTTTTCTCCTAGTCAAGTGGGACCTACAGCTCAGCCAAGCCAAGCCCCAAGCCACAGCTCAACCCCAGCAGCCACGGCTCGACCCCAAGCCGTGGCTCAGCCGCACCTAGCCACGGCTTAACCCCATGGCCGACGGCTCAACCCTTCCTCCCTTCCCTCCACCACACAATTCAAATATCTCTTACACCCTCTTACACATCTCTCCCATCCATCACCTCCCATCAACTTTCCCTTCATTTCCCCACACTCAACATGACATCTTCCCCTCACTAATCCCCTTTCAAAATTTCGGCAGCCCTCTAAGCCAATTCGGCAGCCCTAATTCCCCCAAAAACCACAATTAGCTTGCCTCAATCACTCCATTAAGCTCCCCTATAAATCTTCTAGCATCATTAGTTCTAATCACTTCTTTAATTCCACTCTCTCTCAAGCCAACTTCTCTCAAGAATTCTCTCAAACTCCAGCCCTCTCTCTCAGCTCGGCACAGCCCATCCCAAGGTCGAAACCGGCCAAAACCGACGGAAAACCACCCGGTATTCCGATAACCACACGACCCGACTTAAGCCAAGCATAACCAAACTTCATAGCACACATATTTCCCACCCCCTAAGTCCATTTCCGGGCTTAGATTTTCCATTGGAGGCCTGTCAGCACCCAATTTTGGCCCACCGGCTCCAGAGGGGAAAATTCGTCATTTTGCCACCTGTGAGGGAAGTATTTTCGATTAATTACTCGAGTATTCACGACTTTTTGAAAATAGCAAATTTTCCTAATTTTACACCAATTTTATGTTCTTTTCAAAAATAATGCTATTTAGGACGTTTTCGAATTTCGCGTACATTGACGTCAATTTTCAAAATTTGAAACAAAATTCAAGGTTGAAAATAATTTTATTATCGATCAACGAATTTTTCTGAGCACAATGGCGATCTCGAATTATTTTTTCGACGTCCGATCAAGAAGATGAAATTTTCAATTTATACGCGCGTCAAATTCGAAAAAAAAAAAAAAAAAAAAAATGTCAAACGGTCAGAAGTCTGACGACTTCTGACCATTGACCATGCTCCCCCCTTCCTCCTGTTCGTCTTCTTCCTCTAATTTCTTCACGTTTCCATTTCATGATTTTTCTTTTCCTTCTTCTTTCTTCTGGCAGGGATCCCGTGACCTCTGCTGCCGACTGCGACCCGAGCCTGCCGCCTCCTCTGCACACGCAACGTCGTCCGACACGCCAACGGTTCCCCACACGCGATCTCTCTCTCTCTCTCTCTCTCTCTCTCTCTCGATTTTTCGGAACAAAACCCGCAGTTCACAGAGTTCGGGGGGGGGGGACGAAAAAATCTGAGAGCTCACGGAAAAAAATATCTGGAGCTCGACGATTCTCGAAAAATCTCCACAGCTCACGACCCTCAGCTGGTCTATTCCCTCGGAAAACCACAGCTCCCCCATCCCCGACACCCTCAGCTCACGGACGATCACCAAAAAAAAAAAAACTCGATAACTCACACCCCCTCTGAAACCTGGGGCTCGAACTCGGACCGAGACCCTCAGCTCGCCCCCAGCTCACCCGTCGCCCTTAGCTTCCACACCCACACTCTCTCAGCTCACTCTCTCGGGACTTCGGCGAGAACTCCCTCTCTCGCCCTCTCGATTTTTTCCGAAGAAACGTAACCCGTAGCTCGACTTGGGGAGGACACGAACTCCCGGATCCCCTCACCTCCCCGGCGCCACGACTCCACCATTCGTCCCCGACGCCCGGAGTTCTTCGAGCTCGCGACCCCGTTAACTCCCTGGACTCCCTTTGCTCTCGATTTCCCATTACACTAACCGGGTCGATTTAATTTTTTGGGTTTCTCCAGTGACGTCGGCCCGGTCCAGCCATCCAGCTCGGCCCATTAGAAGGCTCGTTCGGCCCGGCCCGGTCCACCAACAGCCCAACTCGGCCCAACAACCCAATCGGCCCATTCCAGATCTCAAAGGCCCAGTCCAGCCCGTTTCAGCAGGGCCTAGTCCAGCCCAACATCCCGGCGAAATTTCTAATTTTTTTAATTTTTTTTATTTACAGAATCACCTCTCAACTTCCCGAACTAGGTAAATCCTCGACTTAGTGGCATGTTTAGGGCTCCATTTATGAATGTTTAGGCTTGCTTGGATGAATATGATCTGAAATGAGCGTTATTGGGTCGTGTGGGTGATCGGATTCGTCGCAAACTCGATTTTACGAACTTTTCATTTTGTCCCATTTCAGTCCAGAGGACGCATTTTATTTTTTTAGATCTGCCTCGAATTTTAAAATTCATTTCAGCCAAGGCCCAGGGATTTTTATCATTTTCCAATCAGTCCTTGAATTTTTCAGAATTTTTCAAACATCCCAAGGAACTTTTTGAGTTGTTTCACATTAGTCCCGGGACCATTTTTCGCCCTTTTCAGATATGCTCCAAATTTTAAAATTCGTTTCAGCCGAGTCCCAGCCATTTACAGCATTTTCCAATCAGTCCTTGAATTTTCCTGAATTTTCCAACCACCCCAAAGAACTCTTCGAGTCGTTTCAGTTCAGTCCCTAGGGCATTTTTCACTTTTCAGATCAGCCCAAATTTTCAAATTCGCTTCAACAAGTCCTGGGACATTTTCAGTAATTTCTTCACAGTCCCCAATTTTTTCAAAATTTTTAAATCAGTCCCCTGAAATGTTATCCGAATTTTCAAACCAGTCTCTGTTCTTTTAAAATTATTCAAATCAGTCCCTGGACATTCCTAAAAATATCCAACCCTTCCCCTACTTAGATCCCCGACCGACAACGTATGTGCCCCGTTTAAATATTTTATTAGATGTGTACAACATGACAGTGTGCGTTCATTTATATTTTCCAGTTTTCATGAATCGGTGCCGTTTTATCGATTTCGTTGATATTATGTTCGTGTGTATGTTTGTATGTGTTTATCATGATCATGGCGGCACCAGTTATGTAAATTTGTATGTTCGTCGTGCTTGATTTGATAATATGCTCTTGATCCGTGTTTAAATGCTTTATTCTCGCTTTAATCGAAACCTCACATGAATCGGATTAATCATGCAAACTCGACCTAAAATCAATTTTTTTAAGTCCTAAGGTGGTCGGGAATTAGGATTCGCATCGGACGATCCATCAATGATCGGCTCGACGGTCCGAAACCCGAATATTTAGAGCATTTGGCAAAACATTAATTAATTTAATCAATAATTTCACTAACGGGGTAATTGGACATTCATGCGATTAATTAATTCACTTGGCCCGAATAATTTTGTACAAATTGGTAATAATCCGGTAACACGCGTCAATGGGTTGCAAACATGCGTTGGTGCCCTTCTCAAAACTTGCAAATTTTATAAAACCCGAGACACGTGGTTCGATGTGACATGGATGTCTAGGAAGGACTTACGCGTCTTGACTCGAGGCCTCACCTGATTTCAGAAAACTCAGGTCGGGACGTGGAAGTTCTTCTTAGATCACTTCCGGATAGATTAACCGATCTTTTGGCTTTCTAGGGTTCTTGACAACCCTAGGAGGTCCAAGGGATTAGTTAGCGCCGATCACAGGCCGAGGTGGCCCGCACCGCGTAATCTTTCTTTTCCAAAAATAATTTTCACCTCAAGGGCAAAATCGTCTGTTTGCAACTTAGCGACACTCCTAGGGTTAGAATAATAGAAACACTACGGTATCAGGGTAGGGATGGGCTACCTGTCCAGGCGCAGCTTTATCTGCATAGCCCGCTCTATCTGACCGATGAGTTTTTATTATTTTAACATAGTCTCGGGTAGTTAGTTCGGGTGGATTGGCTCAAAATGCAAATACCGGATTAACTATATACTTGGTTAAGACAAAAACGGGCAATAGCGGGATAGGCATTAGATTCTAGGACTTACGAGCGGAATCCATATTCGGTAATAACTTGTAACAACCGTAGTGTCACAACATAGAACAATTCTAAAAGCAGCCCACTAACACAAGATTTGACAACAGACGTCACGTACGTCAAGTCCTTGAAAATAATGCCAAATGCGAAATACCTTCCTGAGGCGATCCTTGATCGGTTCACACCTTGTACCCATTTTGTCTGTTTCAGGGTAGGATTTGCATGCCAAGATACCCTGGTTAATAATCGATTAATTCACGTAAATTCGGCAATAACAAAACTCCATTGTTTGCTTATTTATGCCCGTGTTATTACATTTTTGCACTTGTTTTGTTATGCAGATCGAGCTCGATCCCTTAGGATGCTATCCATAGGGGGTCCAACGCCCCACCGTAGATCACGGGGTCTAACCCCTCTAACACTGAGCGCATCTTAACTTCAATTCCGGTCTTTTCAAACCACACGGTGAGCACGAGTGGAATAATAACTGAACGCGATTCGATCGGGATGCAGTTGTTGTAATTTGTACTTTATTTATTTGTTTGAGATGACAATGTAAGGATTTATGTTGTACATTTACTCATGTAAGAATCCCGGTCGGAGAGTGGACGGTCGAAGCGTTCTTTCGAATTTACGGTGTCAAAACGCGTAAGATGAGCGGAACTTAATTAAGCGGTAATTAAATTAAAATGGCAAGCCTAGACAAGCTAGAGTACCGATAGGGCATGCGAGATATAGGCTCGCATGTAACAGAACCCCCGAATTCGGAACCTCGGGTTTCGCAGACCATATGCCTTAGCAATTAGGTGTACCCCGTACCCCTGGACCCGGGTAACTTGCCGGCCCTCGATTTTCGGGTCGTAAAATGGCAAGTGGAGACGCGTGCCTCGACGAGATGAAATTCGGGTGCGCACAGCTTGGCGACTCCACTGGGGACATCTAGAGGGTTCGGGCTCAATCCTGTTTGCTTGCTTGCTTGTTTATTTACTGTTTTTCGTCGTTTACCGCTTATCTATTTACGCACATTTATTTCATGCAAGCATTGCATATCATGCTAGCTTTAGGTGCCTTGTCCGAACCGGCCCCCAAAGATCCTCGCTCGATTTCAAGGAATTCACACCCTTGAGTCGGGAGCCCCCATCCATAGATAGCACAGTCCCTGTAGCACCGAACCATGCATCGTGCTATGCCTCCATGCAAGCCTTCAACCCGACTCCGACAATAGTCCATCGAGTCGGCCTGCGTGCCACTTGAGTCTTTTCTACTTCAAGAGCGATGTACCTTGTAATTTCTACTAAGCCGTGGGCATTTACTTTTCTCTGCACATATGCATCATGCAGTTTTCAAAACACACTAGGATGTCGTTCACATTGACAAAGTCCTAAGCAGATTTTCTTATCGTCTTGGTAAGGGACGCCTTGCTCGGCCTCCTGCTCACGCCTTGACAGAGCCCGCCAACACACAAGGACCTCACCGACCCGCCACTGAACGCGTATGGTGTATATTCCGGGACAACATGATCGACCTCATCAACACTAGGTTCGATCACCGAGAGGTCGCTGAGAGACGAAGAACTCGCCGGCCAACCACCTTAGAGGGAGCTCTCCCAAACTCCTGCCAAGATGCAGAGATGCGGTCAGGAGCTCGCTTGAGCGAACGCCGCCCTGGAGAGGTCTAGGAAAGGGCCTCATGAGGACCCACACATGCACTCTAGGATAGATGTCTCCGAAAGGCCCTCGCCTAGACCCGGTGCTTTCCGAGGCGGCGCTCGCTCAAACCCCGAGAGTGGTGGCAAATCAGCTTAAGGCTTTATTTTACAAAATTTACATTGTACTTTGAACTTTTTGAGTCAATGTGAATGACGGCATTAGTTTTGGAAAACTCACGCATCGCATGCATCCTACTCATTTACTGTTTTGCATAACAACTAACATCTCACCATACAAGTGAGTGAAGACCTCCTTCGAAGGTAGACTAACCGCGACCTTCATTCTCCCTCCACGGCAAGGCGAGTCGTGGCCCGAGTACCGATGCACCGTCCTTGGCAAAGCTAGCTTCTCTCTAACCCCACGCAACCAAGCGTCGTCGTGTGATCGCACACGTCTCTTCGTGCAACTGAGCACATCCACCAGCACAACCGAGTGCGTCTTTCCGCGTCGTGCGAGCATGCCTCCACCTTACCTATGCACACACCCCCGGCACGCTCGCATGACGCCTACCAGGCTAGTTCGATCCCCTACGCCTTTGCGTGAAAATTGTGAACATAGTTTGCTCCCTCATCGTTCCCCTTTTCCCATTGCAGGAAATAATCGACAAGAAGGCAACCTGAATCCCAAACGACCACAATCGAGACAGGAAACACTTCCCTGCTACCTCCTTGGACTCCAAACACTGAAGACCGACCCTCCCCCCACGAAAGATCACAGGTGGCAGCTCCAACGAACATAGCATGTCCCAGCCCACCCGCCACGGGGCTACGATCACACTGCCGATCGAAGAATGGGCCCAACCCACCCTCCGCTATGGCCACCGACCTGCTACCGGGGCAACACACACTCTCCTTCAAATGCTCTTTTACATTTATTGGCATTTCCAAACAAGCTCTCGGCATAAACGAACCACTCAAGGGGCACTTGAACAGTCTCGAAGTAGCCCTATTGGTTCTGTCGGCTGACTCGCATGTCCTAATGGGACTCGGCTCCTCGAGCTTTCCCTAGGACGGCTGCGCAGACCAACCCGCAATCGGGAAAGTACAACTATGCGGTTCCCAGTCACAGTCTAACCGCTCCAACGTGGCGATGACCGGACTCCCAAAATTGAGTGTCCCCCACGCGCGGCAGCCCATGGGTCACGCGCCGGATGAGGGAATTTCCCATGGGTTCACCTTACATTTCTTACCACATATTTCACCGTATAATCACCTAATACATCATATTCTTTGTCATCCTTCACAGGGGCACGCCGGCTACAAGCAAAGAGCGATACACGGGTTCACACCTCCACGAGAACTTCTATCGGGTCTCTGTCCTTATACTTCGACAGAAAAAAGGCTTGATGCGGAAGTACCCCCCTTTTAACGAAGCCGAAGACAAAAACAACTGAGTGAGCCACATGTTGTCAACCCAACCATCCCAGTCGATAGAAAGCATGGCCCCCGAAGCAAAGCACGTACGCCGACTTCAAGAGCACCTATCCTCCTAGAGGCACCCTTCACGGGAGCGACAAGACACGGTCAGGAACGACGTCCGACGCAGACCACGAAGACCGGGGCATCCGTGTTCAACACACATGCCGGGGCAACCTCGGTCACTTGCACCCCAGGGCAAATCTTATTCTTCTTCTTAGATGATAGGGGGAATCATTTGTAAAGTTTGCAAGGACAAGCAACATGAAGTTCGGCTTCCAAATATCCAAGAGCTAAATCTCCATGAAAGGCCGGCCCTCATGAAATAGGGCAAGGCACACCAAAGCGACCACGCAATGCAAAGTCGAGGAGTTTCCAACAAATAAACAGGGCACGAAACAAACCCCAGCTGCAAAAAAAAAAAAAACAGAACAGAGCGAAAAGAAGCGGGAAAAAAAACCGACAAGGAAGAGAGAGAGAAAAGACGCAGGAAAAACCCGCCAATGAACAAAACAAGGCATCGCCGAGATATAAAACTCCAGCACCGCCAATGCGAAGAAAGAAATCAACAAACCCCGACAAAAAGGGGAGCAGCAGAGCAACTCCTCGATGGAGACAGAACACAATGCACTCGGAGGTCGAATCCTTCGAATCTTTCGCACTTGCAAACTCGAGAGACAAAAGAATCGAGCTCGCTAGATCGAAAACCCCTCAGGGCGACCTAGGCAAAAGCTAGGGCAAGGAGAGGCACGACTGAAAATCCCGAGGCAGGCAGTCGTGGCAAAAGGAGAGCTAATCCCCATTAGGTTGAGAGGTACGGCCCCGAGGTGGGTAACCGTAGCAAAAGGAGAGTAAAACGAGAGATAAACAAAACAGTCACTCTAGGCTCTCGCACACTGCGCGGACTAAGGATCCCCAAGGAAAATGGCTAGGTTATCTACTCCAACATGATCCCCGATCGGCTCTCCTGCACGACTCAAGTGTCCAAGGCGGATTCTTCCTCAAGCGCCGCGGGCGACCAAACACGCAATCCAAGCAGTCCAAGACAGCCAACACCAACCGAAGAACGGAAGAGAAAGGGGGGTACATCTCACTGAGGGCGTGAACCCATGTATCCTTTTGGCTTGGGGCAGCGTGCTCCCTAAACTTTCTCTTTTCTCTTTGTCATTGCATAACTCCAAACGGGTCATAGCCACCCTACAATCAGCTACCACAAGCCAAAATCCTAGACACTCATCTCCGGGAGTCAAGTCATAAGCACTTTGGAAATGAATAGACTGAGGTCTAACCAAATTTGCACATAAATTCCCATGCGGGTCACAAACGCAGCCGCCCTACGGTACCTTGACGAGAAGGGTCCTAAGCCGACGGGCGCGTCGAATAATCGACAGAGCCGCTAGGGCATCATTGAGAATGTCTCGATATGCTTGTACATGGCCAACAAGAGCCTTGGAGGCCTCGCATTGAGACCTTCGAAAATGGGATCTCGTTCGCATCGTCAAAGCAAAAGTTCCCTGCGGGTCGCCCAAACGACCTGAAACTAAAGAACATGCGTCGCGAACACATCCTTTTACCTGTGCTTACAAATCGCTAGTAATCCCATGACTTACTAATGATGACAGGATCACAGGTACAACAAACGCGGGAACTACGGCGGACTCTGATTCCCCATCCCTCGGGGTACATGGGCACTTCGTCCAGAACTTGAGTCCTTCATCGCAAGACCGAGGCATCCCCAGCAAACTACAATCGCCCCTGCAACAAAGCCGGCATCCGGCGGAGCAGCGAGCAACCGCCCTAGTGGCGAGGCCGGCCTTCAGCAGATCAGCACATTCGGGGTAACATTAGCCCTGCACATTCAGCGTATACCACCGTTCACATAACTAATGAGGCGCCCATCTCTGCGAGAGAGCCACGTGCAATCCTCACTCTCCACCGAGACAAGATGCGTCTTGGTCCCGAGAGTTAGTCCAACCCACAGCCCTGCTTCACTATGGCAACATTCACAAGCAACAGCATCCCCGGTGAATAAAGTGATCAGACCATTCCTGCCAAGAACGCGACACAAGTCATCCAGCACGCGTCCAATCACGCGACAAATTGCAAGCCACACCTACCACTGCACCATCCCAACAAAGCCATAACCCAATGCCAAGCGCCCCTTTTCGACGTCCCGCACCATTCCTTGACACTAGTCGTTGCTTCTGCATTCCCTGCATTTTCGCATCATGCCCATCTTTACTGCTTTCCGGACTCCGCGTTCAGGACTCCGTGTTCATCTTTACTGCTTTTCGGACTCCGCGTCCAGGACCCCGTGTCCATCTTTACTGCTTTTCCGACTCCGCGTCCATGACCCCGTGTCCATCTTTACTGCTTTTCGGACTCCGCGTCCAGGACCCCGTGTCCATCTTTACTGCTTTTCGGACTCCGCGTCCAGGACCCCGTGTCCATCTTTACTGCTTTTCGGACTCCGCGTCCAGGACCCCGTGTCCATCTTTACTGCTTTTCGGACTCCGCGTCCAGGACCCCGTGTCTATCTTTACTGCTTTTCGGACTCCGCGTCCAGGAACCCGTGTCCATCTTTACTCCTTTTCGGACTCCGCGTCCAGGACCCCGTGTCCATCTTTACTGCTTTTCGGACTCCGCGTCCAGGACCCCGTGTCCATCTTTACTGCTTTTCGGACTCCGCGTCCAGGACTCCGTGTCAATCTTTACTGCTTTTAGGACTCCGTGTCCATCTTTACTGCTTTTCGGACTCCGCGTCCAGGACTCCGTGTCCATCTTTACTGCTTTTCGGACTCCGCTTCCAGGACTCCGTGTCTATCTTTACTGCTTTTCGGACTCCGTGTCCATCTTTACTGCTTTTCGGACTCTGCGACCATCTTTACCGCTTTTCGGACACCGTGTCCATCTTTACTGCTTTTCGGACTCCGTGTCCAGGACCCCGTGTCCATCTTTACTGCTTTTCGGACTCCGCGTCCAGGACCCCGTGTCCATCTTTACTGCTTTTCGGACTCCGCGTCCAGGACTCCGTATCCATCTTTACTGCTTTTCGGACTCCGCGTCCATCTTTACTGCTTTTCGGACTTCGCGTCCAGGACTCCGTGTCCATCTTTACTGCTTTTCGGACTCTGCATCCAGGACTCCGTGTCCATCTTTACTGCTTTTCGGACTCCGCGTCCAGGACCCCGTGTCCATCTTTACTGCTTTCCGGACTCCGCGTCCAGGACTCCGTGTCCATCTTTACTGCTTTTCGGACTCTGCGTCCATCTTTACTGCTTTTCGGACTTCGCGTCCATCTTTACTACTTTTCGGACTCCGCGTCCAGGACTCTGTGTCCATCTTTACTGCTTTTCGGACTCCGCTTCCAGGACTCCGTGTCTATCTTTACTGCTTTTCGGACTCCGTGTCCATCTTTACTGCTTTTCGGACTCTGCGTCCATCTTTACTGCTTTTCGGACACCGTGTCCATCTTTACGGCTTTTCGGACTCCGCGTCCAGGACCCCGTGTCCATCTTTACTACTTTTCGGACTCCGCGTCCAGGACTCCGTGTCCATCTTTACTGCTTTTCGGACTCCGCGTCCATCTTTACTGCTTTTCGGACTTCGCGTCCAGGACTCCGTGTCCATCTTTACTGCTTTTCGGACTCTGCGTCCAGGACTCCGTGTCCATCTTTACTGCTTTTCGGACTTCGCGTCCAGGACCCCGTGTCCATCTTTACTGCTTTTCGGACTCCGCGTCCAGGACCCCGTGCCCATCTTTACTGCTTTTCGGACTCCGCGTCCAGGACCCGGTGTCCATCTTTACTGCTTTTCGGACTCCGCGTCCAGGACTCCGTGTCAATCTTTACTGCTTTTAGGACTCCGTGTCCATCTTTACTGCTTTTCGGACTCCGCGTCCAGGACTCCGTGTCCATCTTTACTGCTTTTCGGACTCCGCGTCCAGGACTCCGTGTCCATCTTTACTGCTTTTCGGACTCCGCTTCCAGGACTCCGTGTCTATCTTTACTGTTTTTCGGACTCCGTGTCCATCTTTACTGCTTTTCGGACTCTGCGTCCATCTTTACTGCTTTTCGGACACCGTGTCCATCTTTACTGCTTTTCGGACTCCGCGTCCAGGACCCCGTGTCCATTTTTACTGCTTTTCGGACTCCGCGTCCAGGACTCCGTGTTCATCTTTATTGCTTTTCGGACTCCGCGTCCATCTTTACTCCTTTTCGGACTTCGCTTCCAGGACTCCGTGTCCATCTTTACTGCTTTTCGGACTCTGCGTCCAGGACTCCGTGTCCATCTTTACTGCTTTTCGGACTCCGCGTCCAGGACCCCGTGTCCATCTTTACTGCTTTCCGGACTCCGCGTCCAGGACTCCGTGTCCATCTTTACTGCTTTTCGGACTCTGCGTCCATCTTTACTGCTTTTCGGACTTCGCGTCCATCTTTACTACTTTTCGGACTCCGCGTCCAGGACTCGGTGTCCATCTTTACTGCTTTTCGGACTCCGCTTCCTGGACCCCGTGTCCATCTTTACTGCTTTTCGGACTCCGCGTCCAGGACCCCGTGTCCATCTTTACTGCTTTCCGGACTCCGCGTCCAGGACTCCGTGTCCATCTTTACTGCTTTTCGGACTCTGCGTCCATCTTTACTGCTTTTCGGACTTCGCGTCCATCTTTACTACTTTTCGGACTCCGCGTCCAGGACTCGGTGTCCATCTTTACTGCTTTTCGGACTCCGCTTCCAGGACTCCGTGTCTATCTTTACTGCTTTTCGGACTCCGTGTCCATCTTTACTGCTTTTCGGACTCTGCGTCCATCTTTACTGCTTTTCGGACACCGTGTCCATCTTTACTGCTTTTCGGACTCCGCGTCCAGGACCCCGTGTCCATCTTTACTGCTTTTTGGACTCCGCGTCCAGGACTCCGTGTCCATCTTTACTGTTTTTCGGACTCCGCGTCCATCTTTACTGCTTTTCGGACTTCGCATCAAGGACTCCGTGTCCATCTTTACTGCTTTTCGGACTCTGCGTCCAGGACTCCTTGTCCATCTTTACTGCTTTTCGGACTCCGCGTCCAGGACCCCGTGTCCATCTTTACTGCTTTTCGGACTCCGCGTCCAGGACCCCGTGTCCATCTTTACTGCTTTCCGGACTCCGCGTCCAGGACTCCGTATCTATCTTTACTGCTTTTCGGACTCTGCGTCCATCTTTACTGCTTTTCGGACTTCGCGTCCATCTTTACTACTTTTCGGACTCCGCGTCCAGGACTCTGTGTCCATCTTTACTGCTTTTCGGACTCCGCGTCCAGGACTCCATGTCCATCTTTACTGCTTTTCGGACTTCGTGTCCATTTTCACTGCTTTTCGGACTCCGTGTCCATCTTTATTTCTTTTCGGGCTTTGCGTCCATCTTTATTTCTTTTCGTACTTTGCGTCCAGGACTTCGTGTCCATTTTCACTGCTTTTCGGACTCCGTGTTCATCTTTACTTTTATGCTGGGCCGAGTCCCATCATCACTATTCTGCAGGGCCGAGTCCCATAATTACCTTTCTGCAGGGCCGAGTCCCATCTTTACTTTTATGCAGGGTCGAGTCCCATCATCACTATTCTGCGGGGCCGAGTCCCATCATCTCTTTTCTGCAGGGCCGAGTCTCATCTTTACTTATATGCAGGGCCGAATCCCATCTTTATTCTTATGCAGGGCCGAGTCCCATCATTACCATTCTACAGGGTCCATGCACTTGCACAATTCTCTCACACACATCCAAAACAAGAGAACAAGTGGCTACTAGGAGGGAATCAAGACAGTCGCCGGGACCCAACGGGGTGCCTCTCATAGTCTTTGGCTGCATCCTCTATCCGAGCGTGCAACCAAAGAGGGGCAAGCTGTCAGCACCCAATTTTGGCCCACCGGCTCCAGAGGGGAAAATTCGTCATTTTGCCACCCGTGAGGGAAGTATTTTCGATTAATTACTCGAGTATTCACGACTTTTTGAAAATAGCAAATTTTCCTAATTTTACACCAATTTTACGTTCTTTTCAAAAATAATGCTATTTAGGACGTTTTCGAATTTCGCGTACATTGACGTTAATTTTCAAAATTTGAAACAAAATTCGAGGTTGAAAATAATTTTATTATCGATCAACGAATTTTTCTGAGCACAATGGCTATCTCGAATTATTTTTTTGACGTCCGATCAAGAAGATGGAATTTTCAATTTATACACGCGTCAAATTCGAAAAAAAAAAACGGTCAAACGGACAGAAGTCTGACGACTTATGACCGTTGACCATGCTTCCCCCTTCCTCCTGTTCTTCTTCTTCCTCTGATTTCTTCACGTTTCCATTTCATGATTTTTCTTTTCCTTCTTCTTTCTTCTGGCAGGGATCCCGTGACCGCTGCTGCCGACTGCGGCTCGAGCCTGCCGCCACTTCTGCACACGCAACGTCGTCCGACACGCCAACGGTTCCCCACACGCGATCTCTCTCTCTCTCTCTCGATTTTTCGGAACAAAACCCGCAGCTCACAGAGTTCGGGGGGGGGGGGGGGACGAAAAAATCTGAGAGCTCACGGAAAAAAATATCCGGAGCTCGCCGATTCTCGAAAAATCTCCACAGCTCACGACCCTCAGCTGGTCTATTCCCTCGGAAAACCACAGCTCCCCCATCCCCGACACCCTCAGCTCACGGACGATCACAAAAAAAAAAAAACCCGATAACTCACACCCTCTCGGAAAACCCGGGGCTCGAACTCGGACCGAGACCCTCAGCTCGCCCCCAGCTCACCCGTCGCCCTTAGCTTCCACACCCACACTCTCTCAGCTCACTCTCTCGGGACTTCGGCGAGAACTCCCTCTCTCGCCCTCTCGATTTTTTCCGGAGAAACGTAACCCGTAGCTCGACTTGGGGAGGACACGAACTCTCGGATCCCCTCACCTCCCCGGCGCCACGACTCCACCATTCGTCCCCGACGCCCGGAGTTCTTCGAGCTATTGACCCCGTTAACTCCCTAGACTCCCTTTGCTCTCTGTTTCTCGTTACACTAACCGGGTCGATTTAATTTTTTGGGTTTCTCCAGTGACGTCGGCCCGGTCCAGCCATCCAGCCCGGCCCAACAGAAGGCCCGTTCGGCCCGGCCCGGTCCACCAACAGCCCAACTCGGCCCAACAACCCAATCGGCCCATTCCAGATCTCAAAGGCCCAGTCCAGCCCGTTTCAGCAGAGCCCAGTCCAGCCCAACATCCCGGCGAAATTTCTAATTTTTTTATTTTTTTTATTTACAGAATCACCCCTCAACTTCCCGAACTAGGTAAATCCTCGACTTAGTGGCATGTTTAGGGCTCCATTTATGAATGTTTAGGCTTGCTTGGATGAATATGATCTGAAATGAGCGTTATTGGGTCGTGTGGGTGATCGGATTCGTCGCAAACTCGATTTTACGAGCTTTTCATTTTGTCCCATTTCAGTCCAGAGGACGCATTTTATTTTTTTAGATCTGCCTCGAATTTTAAAATTCATTTCAGCCAAGGCCCAGGGATTTTTATCATTTTCCAATCAGTCCTTGAATTTTTCAGAATTGTTCAAACATCCCAAGGAACTTTTTGAGTTGTTTCACTTTAGTCCTGGGACCATTTTTCGCCCTTTTCAGATTTGCTCCAAATTTTAAAATTCGTTTCAGCCGAGTCCCAGCCATTTACAGCATTTTCCAATCAGTCCTCGAATTTTCCTGAATTTTCCAACCACCCCAAAGAACTCTTCGAGTCATTTCAGTTCAGTCCCTGGGGCATTTTTCACTTTTCAGATCAGCCCAAATTTTCAAATTCGCTTCAACAAGTCCTGGGACATTTTCAGTAATTTCTTCACAGTCCCCAATTTTTTCAAAATTTTTAAATCAGTCCCCTGAAATTTTATCCGAATTTTCAAACCAGTCTCTGTTCTTTTAAAATTATTCAAATCAGTCCCTGGACATTCCTAAAAATATCCAACCCTTCCCCTACTTAGATCCCCGACCGACAACGTATGTTCCCCGTTTAAATATTTTATTAGATGTGTACAACATGACAGTGTGCGTTCATTTATATTTTTCAGTTTTCATGAATCGGTGCCGTTTTATCGATTTCGTTGATATTATGTTCGTGTGTATGTTTGTATGTGTTTATCATGATCATGGCGGCACCAGTTATGTAAATTTGTATGTTCGTCGTGCTTGATGTGGTAATATGCTCTTGATCCGTGCTTAAATGCTTTATTCTCGCTTTAATCGAAACCTCACATGAATCGGATTAATCATGCAAACTCGACCTAAAATCAATTTTTTTAAGTCCTAAGGTGGTCGGGAATTAGGATTCGCATCGGACGTTCCATCAATGATCGGCTCGACGGTCCGAAACCCGAATATTTAGAGCATTTGGCAAAACATTAATTAATTTAATCAATAATTTCACTAACGGGGTAATTGGACGTTCATGCGATTAATTAATTCACTTGGCCCTAATAATTTTGTACGATTTGGTAATAATCCGGTAACACGCGTCGATGGGTTGCAAACATGCGTTGGTGCCCTTCTCAAAACTTGCAAATTTTATAAAACCCGAGACACGTGGTTCGATGTGACATGGATGTCTAGGAAGGACTTGTGCGTCTTGACTCGAGGCCTCACCTGATTTCAGAAAACTCAGGTCGGGACGTGGAAGTTCTTCTTAGATCACTTCCGGATAGATTAACCGATCTCTTGGCTTTCTAGGGTTCTTGACAACCCTAGGAGGTCCAAGGGATTGGTTAGCGTCGATCACAGGTCGAGGTGGCCCGCACCGCGTAATCTTTCTTTTCCGAAAATAATTTTCACCTCAAGGGCAAAATCTTCTGTTTGCAACTTAGCGACGCCCCTAGGGTTAGAATAATAGAAACACTACGGTATCAGGGTAGGGATGGGCTACCTGTCCAGGCGCAGCTTTATCTGCATAGCCCGCTCTATCCGACCGATGAGTTTTTATTATTTTAGCATAGTCTCGAATAGTTAGTTCGGGTGGATTGGCTCAAAATACAAATACCGGATTAACTATATACTTGGTTAAGACAAAAACGGGCAATAGCGGGATAGGCATTAGGTTCTAGGACTTACGAGCGGAATCCATATTCGGTAATAACTTGTAACAACCGTAGTGTCACAATATAGAACAATTCTAAAAGCAACCCACAAACACAAGATTTGACAACAGACGTCACGTACGTCAAGTCCTTGAAAATAATGCCAAATGCAAAATACCTTCCCGAGGCGATCCTTGATCGGTTCACACCTTGTACCCATTTTGTCTGTTTCAGGGTAGGATTTGCATGCCAAGATACCCCGGTTAATAATCGGTTAATTCACGTAAATTCGGCAATAACAAAACCCCATTGTTTGCTTATTTATGCCCATTTTATTACATTCTTGCACTTGTTTTGTTATGCGGATCGAGCTCGATCCATAGGGGGTCCAACGCCCCACCGTAGATCACGGGGTCTAACCCCCCTGACACTGAGCGCATCTTAACTTCAATTCCGGTCTTTTCAAACCACACGGTGAGCACGAGTGGAATAATAACTGAACGCGATTCGATCGGGATGCAGTTGTTGTAATTTGTACTTTATTTATTTGTTTGAGAGGACAATGTAAGGATTTATGTTGTACATTTACTCATGTAAGAATCCTGGTCGGAGAGTGGACGGTCGGAGCGTTCTTTCGAATTTATGGTGTCAAAACGCGTAAGATGAGCGGAACTTAATTAAGCGGTAATTAAATTAAAATGGCAAGCCTAGACAAGCTAGAGTACCGATAGGGCATGCGAGATATAGGCTCGCATGTAACAGAACCCCTGAATTCGAAACCTCGGGTTTCGCGGACCATATGCCTTAGCAATTAGGTGTACCTCGTACCCCTAAACCCGGGTAACTTGCCGGCCCTCGATCTTCGGGTCGTAAAATGGCAAGTGGTGACTCCTTCTCACGTGCGTCCGTCGTGCGTCCCCGGGAAGGTGGACACTCCCAAGCCGCGTTGCATAGGTTCGCGCACGCGTGCCCCGACGAGATGAAATTCGGGTGCACACAAGGCCCCCAACACCACGTTCCGGTCACGAGAGCCATCGGGTCCCGAGACCGTTACCGAGTGCACGCCGGACCTCTACGCGTGCCATTTCGCTCCACGACCTTGGCAAGTCGTGTCATCGCGTTCAAAGGGTCCCTCATAATCCTCACTCTCCCCCGTGAAGAGGTGGTCATGGTCTGAGAGCCATACCACCGTGCACAACCTCCGTTTAATCCGTTTTCTCTTTACCGAGTTCATTGATTTTTACCGGGTCTTTCCTCACTATTTCGGGTTTTTCTAGGCCTCGGCACATTCGGGACTATCCACGAACGTCTAGATCTGCCCCTTAGGAGTCCAAGGAGCCCGACCTCTCACCGTGCCGTGGTCGAAGTCGTCGTGCCGACCTTATTTACTCTAAGCTGCCGCTGCCGCTGCCCACGGGTGTACACCGTCCATCACATCCAGCCGAGTCTTCCGACTCCCAAGGCCACTTACCTGACTCTTTGCTCACATCCCGAGGCTAGGTAAAACTCTTGTACGACTTAGAGAAGTTAGGATCTTCAACACTTGTTTGTTATAAGGTGTTAGGATGGATAAACGACCGAAATGCATGCAAGTTTAAGTTTTTCTTTTCTTTCGGCACGTTCGCATGCACATGCACGTCGATCATCACTTTGCACGTCCATATAATGTGTATACCACGATGGGAAACGGCTAGGATCGAGGTGGGAGAGACACCCAAGCCGCGGTTGAACCATGTGGACCCACGGCCTAGTCCCAAGGGAGGGACCCGTGAGCCCTCTTGGTTCCTCCGAGGCTAAGGCGGTCTCCTCTTCCTTGAAACTAGTCGGTTCCCACGTTTTTGCCGTTGTTTATCACGTGTAATATATTAGCATGGCAGGAAAGGGCTTAGATCGGGATTGGAAAACCTCCCTTGACTCGTGTGAGCCATGGGGACTCACGGCCACTCTTGAGGAAATGTGGCTGAGAGTCCCCTTAGACCACACGGGTCCAAGGAGGCTTTTCTCTTTCCGAAATGGGTCGGTTCCCGCGTTTCACGTTTTTTTCCATTGTATGAATCGACGCCGTTTTTATTGATTTCTTTATATTACGTGTTATATGTGCTTGTTCGTGTGTTTGATTGCGTCTAGAGATCTTGACGGTGTCGATTTCCTTTTGTTTTATTGAAATAGATACTGTCCTTGTGTTTAAATGTATTATGCATGCAAGACACGATCGGAATCGTCCCTTGGAATTGATTGTATTTGTGTTTTACATTTTTACCGTTAGTCACGCGATAATTAAATGATAGATACGTCAGTTTTGGGTAATCTTTCATCAAAACCGTAATAACTACATGAAATCACTACCACCGAATAATTTCACAAATGGTAGAAACGGGACGTATCATTCGGTTAATTAAATCACTTGGACTAAATAATTGGATAAATTGATTGCTAATTCGTAAACACATTGATGGTTCACAGAACGGCGAAAATGCTCTTTCCTTTAAAAACTCACAATTTCAAAGCACCAAGACACGTAACACGTAACACGTAACATGTAACACTCGTGGTCTCGGTTCGCGCAGGGAATCGACCGTCACGGTTCGATGAAGTGTAACGCTAAGATAGTGAACCGATTCCTCGACGCACAAGCCTACTCATCTTTCGGATTATTGGCCTAACTTGATCAATTCATCGACTTTACGGTGTCAAAACGGGCGAGTCGAGTGCAACCCTAAATCACGCGGTAAATAAATAAAACGGCAAGCCTAGCAAATTAGAGTACCGAAAGGGCGTGCGGGATATAGGCCCGCATGTAATAGAACCCTCAAATTCGGAATTTCCGGTTCCGTACGACCATTGCCTTAGTATTTAGGTGCACCTCGTACCCCTAGACCCGGGCGACACGGCCCTCGACCTACGGGTCGTAAACAGTGAGTGGCGACTCCTTCTCATGTGCGTCCGTCGCGCGTCCCCGGGAAGGTGGATACTCCCAAGCCGCGTTGCATAGGCCTCGCGCATGCGTGCCCCGACGAGATGAAATTCGGGTGCGCACAGCTTGGCGACTCCACTGGGGACATCTAAAGGGTTCGGGCTCGATTCCGTTTGCTTGCTTGCATGTTTATTTATCGCTTTCAGTACATTTATTTTTAAGCACATTTATTTCTTGCATTTACTTTACGCATTTGTATCGCATCATTCTAGCGGGTTCTTAGGTACCTCGTCCGAAATCCCATGGGCGTCAAAATAGGAGGCTAGGTTAGTTAGAGGTTCCGAGTAAGGGAACGGATCGAGTCGGCTATGCCACCGAATCGGCCCCCAAAGATCCTCGCTCGATTTCAAGGAATTCACACCCTTGTATCGGGAGCCCCTACCCCTAGTTAGCGGTTCTCCCAGTAGTACCAGAAGCCATGCATACACAGGGACCGTCATGCTGGACCAATCTTTGCCTCCATGCCGTCAACCGATCCCAAAGTTGAGTCATTGAGTCAGCCCTTAGTTTTTTCTTTAGGACGGGCCTTCTATTGTTTTTCTATGAGAAAGAGTGATGTATACTGTAAAGAACGTAATTATAGTTTATCTTTCCGCACTGTGTGCATTATTTTCAAAAACGACTTAGGACATTGCATTGGTTTGATCCCTAAGGCGTTAAGTCGACATCTCCTCCATTTAGGTAAGGATGGACTGCCCGGCTCCCGGTCTCAGGCTCGAAGCAATCACACCGCCTAGGCAAGAAATCATGCGCATTTGGAGGACATTCCGCCCGGTGGATCGCGCTTCATTCAGGGTATCATCGGAGACGTGGTCATGTTCACGAAAACTCCGGTGGATTGGATCTTCTTGAGGACCGCCATCGAGTTTTGGGACCCCGAGCATGCAGTGTTCAACTTTCAGGGGACAAAATTGGCACCCACAATCGAGGAGTACACTGCGCTCATCTAGAGGCCTACGCCCACGACCCAAGGCATCTTTGTGCCCAACCCGTTCGCGGTAATTCAGAGTCAACTCTCCAACCTCCTTGGCATACCCACCCAAGATGTCCACCAAGAGCTTCATCAAGGATGGGATCACGGCGTCAGGATCGCATGGCTCTCGGATTGGACGCTTCTCCGTGCATTGACACCTTCGACAGCATCCTACCAGCGCGATGCGTGTCACGGGTTCCTGCTTTTGGTCTTCGGCACCCTCCTGTTCCCATACGCGCCAAACCTCATTGACGGGGCTATAGCCCAAGTCGTCCTCCAAGCGGTAGGAGGCCATAGTTATGTGGAGGCTTTGCTAGCCGAGACCGTTCGGTCTCTCGACTATGTTAGAGAGGTTCGGCGCGGCAGGATGAGAGGATTCCCGCACCTTCTACAAGTTTGGCTGCTCGCGCATGTTCACCCCTTTTGCTCATCACATCCCTTCTCCTACATTGCGGACGAGTGTTCGCTGATCGAGCGCCTGGTACCGGTCATCCCACCTCCCGAGCACAGCTTTTCAGAATGGAGGCACTTTTGGCACGAGTTGACACCCGTGCGGTTCCTATGGGTCGCTCGCTGGAATCCCGGCGGTCCCATGATCACAGGGTGTCCCGGAATAGTGGGAGTCCCTCTTCTCAGCCACTTGGGGAGCACGCTCATATTCCCTGGCTGGGTAATCAGACAACTCGGCGACCTACAGGACATTCCTGCCGAGGCGGACCGCCTACCCTACCGCATCCAGTGGGCCGACTCCACGTCCACGGCCCCCGCAAGATTCCTGCAGATCCGAGAGATCCACCGTCAACGGGACGCTAGCACCATACAACGTCTTTACTTCCCCGAACATCCCTCCGACGAAGAGTGAGCACTTTCCGCCACATCAGCATACGTGGCTCAGTTTTATTCGCCGGGATCGACGTCGCCGCAACGGTCCCAGACCACCCCGATTCCCCGAGCTACACCTATTGTCGCCCCCGAAGCCGAAAGCTCCACCCAAGCGGCTATGCGTGCAGAGCTACAGTCTATCAAGGATGAACGAGATAGACTCCGTTGCGAACTTGTTGACTCTCGTGCGGAGGTCGTGGACTACAGGGAGCTTCAGACGGAGTTGGCTCGAGCACGTGCTCGAGTCGCACACTTAGATAGGGAGATGGCCCGCCTGAGCGCGACGTTGGACCGAGTGCAGGCAAGGGCATGCAGGATCCCCCATCCTTAGGATTAGCGGACGCACTCATTTTGCCCCCGCTCGGACCTATGCCGCTCTCGACCGGCCACCGAGCGCAAAGGGATGTCGGCTTACGTTTATGTTCCTTTTCTTTCGCGTATTGTATTTTGTAAAACTATGGAACTCGGGTCAAACCAATGTAATGACATTAGCATTTTGAAAACTCATGCATCTCATACATCTTGTCCCTTTATTTATTCCGTACTTATCATTTCAAAATGTCGACGTTGCCCTTACACATTCTTGGAATCTAGGTGATCGCAACTGGCGTCACACCGATACCCAACTCATCAACGGGTCAGGATGGCGGAAGAGGACCGCGTCGATATCTCCGAGGAAGTCAATCCACCAGCCCCGGTACATTCTCAGCTGCCCCCGACGTATGCTCCACTACCTCCGAC
Source organism: Punica granatum (assembly GCF_007655135.1). NCBI lineage: Eukaryota > Viridiplantae > Streptophyta > Magnoliopsida > Myrtales > Lythraceae > Punica > Punica granatum. Next base: position 12,947,209 of record NC_045132.1, read on the forward strand.
TCCCGCGGGCGTACTTTCGGCGTATTCAGGCGCCCCTTCGACGCATCTCCCGCCCCCGACGTCTTCAGGGGTGCCCCTCCAGCGAGTCTCACTGACGTCGTCCACCTCCGACGACCATGCTCGCATCGCAGCACTCGAGGGCACAGTCAACCAATTAGCTGCGAGCATGACCACCAACATGGCGGAGTTGTTCGCCCTACTCAGAGGATCGAACTGCGCATCCTCAAGCTCCACACCACCTTCAGGACAAGGACCCACGACCGACCCGACATCTTGGATTCCGCCAACTCAAGTTCCGGAAAACACTGATGTTCCCGCACCTCCAACGATGCACATAGCCGCGGCTCACCCATTTACCATTCCTTATCCACCACCACCGGCCCCAGCAGCCGTCCCTCTTCCACCGGCGGCGTTCCTCACCTCGGACCAGGTCCTATCCGCACCGCCACCTGTTTCCATGCCGGCCCCAACGGCAGCCTATACCGTCCCTCCGCTGACGATTTTTCTAGCGCCAAGCGCACTTGCTCTGACTCACCCTCAAGCCACAGATCTTCCCTCCTACCCGCCTCTACGACCTCACACCAACTTCCCCTACCAAGCACCGCCGCCCATAAACACTACTTTCCTCGAACCAGGCACGCTGACTCACGCGGCCCAGTTCGCCTCACCGACACACTTTTTCACCGAGGCTGACACCGAGCAAGAGCGAAGGCTCAAGAGGATGGAAGAAGCGATACGGGTCTTACAGGCAAGTGAGACCCGACCTGACGTGCGCTACGGCGACTGTAGTCTATTCCCGGGCATGCGGTTACCCTCGAAGGTCAAGATCCTGGAGTTCAGGACCTACGAAGGCACAACGGATCCGCTGCACCATCTCCGTCATTACCGAGGGAAGATGCTACAGTATTGGGATTACGAGGAATTCGTCATCCACTCATTCCAAGACAGGCTGTCGGGATCCGCTCTCGATTGGTTCATGACGCTGAAGGCCGAAGATATTCCGACGTGGGTAGACCTCTCCCGGAAGTTTATCGACCAGTACCAATACTGTGCGGAAACTCCTCCGACCCTCTTGGAATTGAGCATGAAGGAGATGGCGCACGGCCAAAGATTCGAGGAATACTCTACCAAATGGCATGCCCAAGCAGCAAAGCACATCCCTCCAATCAGCGAAGTACAATAGATCCAATTATTCCATTCCACCCTTAGAGGAGTATACTATTCGCACTTGTTGGCCCACACCTCTTCATTCTCCGATCTCATCGAGGCCGGGAAAAAGTTTGATTTGGGCATTGAGCTTGGCAGGATGGAAGGCCCCACCGGTAAAAGAGAAGAACCCTCGAAGAAGGCCCCTGCGATGACGACGTCTTCCAGCGAAAGGAAGGGGAAGGAGGTTTCAGTTAACACCGTCAATCCGGCACATCCAACGCCCCAATAGTACTCGGTGAACGTCACGTCTGCACCCCCCGTGGTCCCCACCTATGCTCCGCAATATCGGCCTCAACCCCCTACCCAACTGATCTACTATTCTACACTACTACCTCCACCTCCACCTACGGTGCCGTCGCCCGTTGTCCACCACTATACCCCTACTCCACCCCAAGCCCCTCAATACCAACCCCCGGCTCCGAGGGTTTCTCAGCCAACACAACGAGTCCCACCCCCGCAAGGTCAACATGGTGGTGCGGCACAACCGCGACCCCGCAAGCAATACCCGTCCCTGCCGGTCCCGCTTTCCCACATTTACCGGCAAATTCGCGACAAGATAGGGACAATAGCGCCCGGCCCGAACTTCGATCCAACCATCCAAGATCAAAGCAAGCAGTGTGAATATCATCAAGGCGCGCCGGGGCACATCTTGAATAATTGCTGGAAGCTACAGGAGGGTCCAAGAGATGATCGACGCAAAAGAGCTCGTGTTCAATGCTGTAAGATCTCCGAACGTACAAGCTAATCCCCTCCCCGACCATGGACCGGCTCGGGGGTCCTCCGTCAACATGATTAGCATATGCGCATTAGGGGAGGGCGAAAGCGAGCAAGGCTACGCCTCCCCCTTCGTGATTGAGTACGTCCCCGCAGGAACTGCAGTTGGGTTCGCCGGGATTGACGCATCCCCTGCCCCGTTCGTCATAGATATTCCTGCTCGAGAACCATACTCGGACGACAAGGTCCCATGGACCTATGAGGGAGGTGTCGGAAGCCTCGAGCAACAATTCGGCGTCATAGGCATAACGCGCTCGGGACGGCTATATGAGAGCCCGGCAGCCACGGACAAAGGGAAGGCACCCGCAATAGAAGTTGAGGCCATACCCGAAGCCCCGCCTACTCCGCCCAAGAAAGTGACCGAAGAAGAGGCTGAAGCCTTCATGAAGATCATCAAGGCAAGCGAGCATAAGGTGGTGGAACAGATGGCCAAATCTCCGGCCCATAAGAACCACATAGGGAAGCCCTCCTGCGGGTCCTAACGGCTGCACAAGTTCCCAAAGGGACATCTCCAGACCGGATAGAGGAAACCATCAACTCCATCTTCTCCAATACAATCTCGTTTTCGGATGACGAGCTCCCCTCTGAAGGATGCGCGCATTCCCGGGCATTGCACATCGTTTGTAAATGCAACAACCATATCGTTGGCCGAGTCATGATTGACAACGGCTTCGCGCTCAACGTATGCCCGGTGACTACTTTAAAGCTGATGAACGTAGATCTCAATCGCGTCCGCCCTAGCCAGACAGCGGTCTGAGTCTTCGACGGCTCGCGGAGGGAGGTGAACGGGGAAATTGACCTCCTCATAGACGTTGGCCCATGCTCTTTTAGCGTCACATTCCAAGTACTGGATATCCCGAACGCCTTCAGCCTGCTACTCGGAAGGCCTTGCATCCACTCGGCCGGTGCCATTCCCTCCTCTCTACATCAGAAGCTGAAATTCGTCGTCGAAGAGAGGATTATCACGGTCAAAGGGGAGGAAGACTACCCCATCTATAAAGAGACGGTAGTCCCTTACATCAGCGTCGGAAACGACGAAAACCTGCCATTCCACTCCTTCGAGACCATCTCCGTCATTCGGGATTACTGAGAGATCGGACCATCCCGCGCCGACCGCATGATAGGGAAAGTTCTCTTGCGCCATAACTTCATCCCCGGCACCGGCCTTGGAGCGCATGGGCAAGGGATCAATCACCCCATTGAAGTTGAGGAATACAAGCATAGGAGGGGACTCAGCTTTCGCCCCTCCTGCCATGAAATCATTGAAGCCCGCAAGGGCAACCACCTCCACCGCTTCGCCATGCATTACGGGAGGCTCAACAGGGGCATGCGAGTTCCCCCGCTGTCTCACTTCTTTCCCGGACCTTCACTCATCATCGGGAGCACCCTTGACGACCCTTCCTCGGACTTCGATGACACGCCTGACGCTTTGCCAACCGTGTATGCCGTCACCGAGGAGATTCCTTCAGGGCTTCACATCCGCCCGGCGCAAGAAAATGAGGAGCTTAACAATTGGACCTCAGTCCCGCGCTATTCGGTTGTGATTGCCGATGTGTAAGACTTATCTGTGTATAAGATATTTCCCGCGTGTCGGCGTAGCCATAGGCCGCACGACGGATGAGGGATCTCTGTTATGGTTTCACGATTCATGCTATCAATGAAATCCCTACATGCACTTTTTGATTCCTGCGTGTTTTATCTTCTTTCCCTACTCTCTCGTTCATAGCGTCCTAAATTTTCTGAAACAATTCTTTCAATTTTCCAGGCTCCACTCGAATCCAAATTATCAACATGTCGATTCGAACCCACACGAAGAGTGTCTCGGAGAGCCCGAACCCATATACTTCGGGGAAGGGCTCGACGAAGACAGTCAAGTGCCCGAGATAGAAGAGAGTTTGCGCCGCCTCGAGGATCGCTAGCTCACCTCACTCGAACCAACGGAAGAGATTAACGTGGGCACCGAAGATGAGCCCCATACTTTAAAGATTGGCACGGGCCTCGACCCAACGCAACGAGCCCGAATGATCGATTTCCTGACAAGGTACCAAGAAGTTTTTGCCTGGTCCTACGCCGACATGCCGGGTTTAGATCCATCGATAGTCAAGCACTTCCTCCCACTCGATACGGAAAAGTTCCCACCCAAGCGACAGCAACGAGCGAGCCTCCTTCTCCGCATCAAAGAAGAGGTTGTCAAGCAGATCAACGCAGGCTTCCTCGAAGTCTGTAACTATTCCGAATGGGTGGCAAATATTGTACCGGTAGAGAAGAAAGACGAAAGGGTCCTAGTTTGCGTCGACTACCGAGACCTCAACAAAGCCAGTCCCAAAGACAACTTTCCGTTACCTCACATTGACGTTTTGGTCGACAACACTGCGCGCCATACTCAATTCTCCTTTATGGACGGCTTCTCTAGATATAACCAAATCCGGATGGCCGAGGAAGACAAGATCAAGACGACATTCACGACAATGTGGGGAACCTTCTGTTACGAGTCATGCCTTTCGGCCTCAAGAACGCCGGGGCAACCTATCAGAGGGCCATGGTCACGTTGTTTCACGACATGATGCACAAGGAAATAAAGGTCTACGTCGATGACATGATCGCCAAGTCAAGAGAAGGAGAAGATCACCTTGTCAACTTAGAGCACCTCTTCAATCGCCTAAAAGAATATAAGCTTCGGCTCAACCCGACGAAGTGCACATTCGGCGCCAGGTCGGGGAAGTTGTTGGGGTTTGTGGTCAGTGAACGCGGCATCGAAGTTGACCCGAATAAAGTCAAGGCCATCAGGGAGCTCCCTCCACCATCGTTGGTTCGTGAAGTACGAGGCTTCTTGGGGCGATTGAACTACATTGCACGATTCATCGCAAACCTGACAGACAAATGCCAACCATTCTTTCGCCTGCTCCGCAAGAACGCAGCGATCGAATGGAACGAAGAATGTTAGAAAGCCTTCGACACCATCAAGGCATATCTAGTTCAACTGCCTGTATTGGTTCCGCCTACACTAGGCTGCCCCCTCGTACTCTACCTAACGGTGCGCCGACAATCATTGGGGTGCATGTTAGGGCAGGAGGAGGAATCTTCACACACGGAGCACGCAATCTATTATCTGAGCAAAAAGTTTACCGACGGAGAGTCCAATTATTCGGAAATTGAGAAGATGTGCTGTGCATTGGTGTGGGTCATGCAGAGACTCCGACAATACACTCTTTATCACACCATTCGCTTACTGTCAAAGACGGACCCCTTGAAGTATTTGCTTGATAGCCCGTCCTCTATGCGGAACATCGCCAAGTGGCGTGTCAATTAACGGAATATGACATTGAATACGTGTCCCGTACCTCGGTTAAAGGGCAGGCGATCGCGGATCATTTGGCAGAATTCCCAATTGAGGACAGCACGCCGATCAATCCCGACTTCCCGGACGATGGAATTCTCCAAGTAGATGACGAGGAAGAGAAACCGGGGTGGAAGATGTACTTTGACGGCGCCGTTAACTCTACGGGGTCCGGCATCGGTGCAATGCTAATATCCCCGGACGGACGCTATTACCCGGTGGCGGCAAAGATCGACTTCCCGTGCACCAATAACGTGGCCGAATACGAGGCATGCATCCTCGGCTTACAAGCGGCAATCGACTTCAAGGTAAAAGAGCTAGAAGTATTCAGCGACTCTATGCTCACAATCTTCCAAACATTGGGGAAGTAGAAGACAAATGATGCAAAGTTGGTGCCATACCACGAGTACCTCGAGAAGTTAGCGGAGAACTTCGAAGACATCTCGTTCACCTATACCCCACGCATGAATAATCAGTTCGTAGACGCGCTCGCGACCCTCGCTTCCATGGTGAGCATCACAAAGGAAAACCTTATCGAGCCCCTCAAGATTGAGATAGCCAAAGGACCGGCACATTGTAACGCAATCGAAGTGTCCGAGGCAAAGCCGTGGTACGAAGACATTAAGAATTTCTTACGAACCAGCCAATACCCTCCTTTCGCCGACCGCCGCGATCGAAAGACGCTCAGGCGCCTCGCGATACACTATTTTTTGAGCGGTGAGATACTTTACCGCCGTTCCTTTGACTCCACGCTCCTCCGGTGCATCGAGGAACACGAATCACGACGTCTCATGGAGGAAGTGCACGGAGGAAATTGTGGACCCCATATGAATGGTCTCATGCTCGCTAAGAAGATTATGCGCTTAGGCTACTATTGGTCCACCATGGAGACTAATTGTGTGAAGCATGTTAGACATTGCCACTGATGTCAGGTCTACGCCGATCAGATCAAAGCACCGCCCAATGAGCTACGCCCCATGACGGCACCATGGCCTTTTTCAATGTGGGGAATCGATGTGATTGGCCCGATCAACCCCAAAGCGTCTAACGAACATATGTTTATCTTGGTGGCAATTAATTACTTTACCAAATGGATCGAGGCTATCACTCTCGCGTCGGTCACTGCAAAAACCGTGGCCCGTTTTCTCAGATGCGATGTCATTGCCCGGTATGGAGTCCCGGCGACGATCATCACGGATAATGCCTAGAATTTGAACAACAAAGTCATCGACGAGCTCTGTGCCCAATTCAAGATCCAGCATCGCAATTCCACCCCATACCGTCCACAAATGAATGGTGCGGTGGAAGCTGCGAACAAGAACATCAAGAAGATCATTGAGAAAATGACGGTGAATTACAAGGACTGGCACGAAATACTCCCTCACGCTCTCTTGGCATATCGAACGTCAATCCGAACTTCCACGGGGGCAACCCCATATTCCTTGGTCTACGGCATGGAAGCAGTCCTCCCAATTGAGGTTAAAATCCCTTCCATGAGGATCCTTGCCGAAGCCGAACTTGAAGAAGCAGAATGGGCAAAACAACGTTACGAACAGTTAAACTTCATTGATGAAAAGAGACTGAAAGCGCTATGCCATGGAGAGTGCTACCAGCAAAGAATGGCTCGAGCATTCAACACGAGAGTCTGTCACCGCGAATTCAACCCCGGTGACCTCGTTTTGAGGAAAGTCCTACACGTCACGCCGGACTCCCGGGGAAAGTTCTCGTACAGAAACGACGGACCCTTTGTTGTCAAGGAGACTTTCTCCGGGGGAGCCGTCATTTTAAGCGACATGGACGGGACTGAAAATGCACTCCCGGTCAACGCTGATGCCATCAAGAAATATTATCCATGACCACCCATGTTGTATCTCAATTGCCGGACCTCGTGTCCGTTCCTTTTATAACATCTTTTTCATTCATCCATGACCACCCATACTCTCGTCATTCTCTCCACCACGAAACCTTCCTGAGAGAAAAGAAGAATAATTTTTCCCACTAGGTCGAAAACCTCCCCGAGGCGGCCTAGGCAAAAGTTAGGGAACGAGGGGCACGGCTTAAAATCCTGCAAAGGGGAGCCGTGGCAAAAGGAGAGCATAAATCATTTCCTCGCTAGGTCGAAAACCCTCAGAGGGCGGCCTAGGCAAAAGTTAGAGGAACCGAGAGGTGCGATCTCACCCAAAACACGGGTAATCGTAGCAAAAGGTGAGCATTCATGTGAGAAAAATCAAATAAAACACCCCGCTAGGTTATCGCACATCTCGTGGCCTAGGCAAAAGTTAAGGGACAATGTCAGATCGACCACGAAAGAAAGGCAACACTTCTCCGTGAAGCTACACCGAGTAGTGATTCGGCATTCTTCGACGCAAGCAAACTCTCTTCGGTTCTCCAGGCTCGAGACTCGCCTCGAAATGGGGTCGAATCAACGTATCCTTGATTTTGAGGATCCCATAAGATCCCTCCCTTTACCGTTATGCACATATTCCATGGGTTACCCGATCCAAAAAAGCCATTCTCCGATAGGGACACGACCGCCCTCCAACGGTCACCAATAGCAAATCCCCGATGCATCTTTACATAGATTTCTCTTACACATCATGGTTTCGTCGATGGAGCACAACTGAAATCCTTTGTAGGTTTCCTTTTCTCCGCGCACAGGTGCAGTCGGGAACCCTGATGGCATCTTCTCCCCGACGGACGCATGATTGGCTCATGTAGCAGGTCGCAACCTCAAGCCGAGTGGAGGGCCCTAGCAAAGAGAAGGAAAACCACCCGATTCCCATTGAAACCGCAACAAATAACTCCTGGCGTCGCAAACACTTCCTTTTACCTGTGCTTACAAATCGCTAGTAATCCCATGACTTACTAATGATGTCAGGACCACAGGTACAACAAATGCAAGAACTACGGCGGACTCTGATTTCCGACCCCTCGGGATACGTAGGCGCTCTACCCCAGAGCTCGAGTCCCTCATCGCACGATCGGGGCATCCTCAGCGAAGCAGCCGCCTCAGCGCGAGACCGGTCCTCGACAAATCCAAGACCTCGGGGCTACGCATGACTCCGTCATCAAACAAACACCTTGGTCACGCGACAATTCACAAGCCATAATCACCACTGCATCACCCCAGCGTGATCTTGGCTGAGTGTCAAGCGAACTGTCCTTTCAACGCTAAGCGCTATTCCTTAACACTGATATTTGCTCTTGCATTCCATGCACTTCGCTACCACCATCTTGCACTGCAAGGCCCATAAACCCGTGTCTTCACTTTCTCGCACCGCACGGGCCCATAAACTCGTGTCTTCACTTCCTCGCACTGCACGGGCCCACAAACCCGTGTCTTCACTTTCTCGCACCGCACGGGCGACACTTCCTCGCACTGCACGGGCCCACAAACCCGTGTCTTCACTTTCTCGCATCGCACGGGCCCACAAACCCGTGTCTTCACTTTCTCGCACCGCACGGGCCAACAAACCCTTGTCTTCACTTTCTCGCACCGCACGGGCCCACAAACCCGTGTCTTCACTTTCTCGCACCGCACGGGCCCACAAACCCGTGTCTTCACTTTTCTCGCACCGCACGGGCCCATAAACCCGTGTCTCTACTTTTCCTGCACCGCACGGGCCCATAAACTCGTGTCTCTACTTTCCCTGCACCGTACGAGCCCATAAACCCGTGTCTTTACTTTTCTCGCACCGCACGGGCCCATAAACCCGTGTCTTTACTTTTCCTACATCCACGAGCCCATAAACCCGTGCCTTTACTTTCTATAAACCTGCAATTTATTGCTTTAAGTCTGATTCCCCTTCTTCTTATTCACTAATTCCGACATTTGTTCAATACATTTAGGTACGTATGCTTAATTTCTTCCCACGTATCCAAAGCTTAGGAACCAGCGGCCATTAGGAGAGTGACAACAAGACGGTCGCCGGAACCAAAAAGGGATGCTTCTCATGATCTTTGGTTACCTCCTCTAATCGAGCACGCAACCAAAGAGGGGTAAGCTGTCAGCACCCCATTTTGGTCCATCGGCTCCAACAGAGGACTTCCAACCAAAGCTCGGGACACTATTCACGATCGGGAAACCGGAGGCGAGCATGCGGGCACAAAGTCATGAATTACGGGAGAGAAGCATGGTCCACTAGGAGAGCACGAGAGGGCAATCAGAGGGGTGAACAGACGACGAGCCCCGAAAACAGCAGAGACTGGCATTGTGGCACTATTCATCACCGAATCACCGGAGCGTCGAAATGTGCCCAATGTGGGACTCTAAAAATCCCTCCCGGTGCCAAAGTGACCAATGACACGTCCGGGCGCGTTTCGGAGGCATCCTGCTTAAGCCGGGACACCCCTGAACTCTCACAGACGCCTTTTCTGACAGGGCTCCCGGGAGGCCCGATCCACTGACAAGTAAACGGCACCCGGAAATGGGCCTGCACGCATCCGGGGACCACTGGGATCATGGAACAAGTCTCAGATGGCCTTTCGGAACCCGACTCGATTTCCCGATGGACGTTTCAGTGGTCACAAACGCCCCTCGGTGGGTCTTCGGGGCATATTCATGGCAAACAGAGATAACAGCGATCCCCGAACACCTCAGGGCATTCAGTAAACATCGAATAACACCCGAACCACGAATCCCTAGGTCACCTCTAACTAATGGTCTTCGGTCAGGGACGGCGAGCCAACGATCCCACACGGGACAAAAAGTTCACCGAGACGAACACCACAATGGACAAAGGAGCAATTGGAGAACGGGGACGGTTCACTACACTCTGAGTATCCAAACGGGGCAAAACCGGCTCTCGAGGCGCCGAGTCGTCCGAACATTCGTTCACATGACACATGGCGATATTAGACTCATTCAATTTCTCTTCGTGCAAGCATCCCAAATCTATCAATTAATCGGATCTCAGAGGTCGGATGCTCGATCAATCAAGCCTCGAGCTTTTCCCGGCTTTTCTCCTAGTCAAGTGGAACCCACAGCTCAGCCAAGCCAAGCCCCAAGCCACGGCTCAACCCCAACAGCCACGGCTCGACCCCAAGCCACTGCTCAGCCGCACCTAGCCACGGCTTAACCCTATGGCCGGCAGCTCAACCCTTCCTCCCTTCCCTCCACCACACAATTCAAATATCTCTTACACCCTCTTACACATCTCTCCCATCCATCACCTCCCATCAACTTTCCCTTCCTTTCCCCACACTCAACATGACATCTTCCCCTCACTAATCCCCTTTCAAAATTTCGGCAGCCCTCTAAGCCAAATCGGCAGCCTTAATTCCCCCAAAAACCGCAATTAGCTTGCCTCAGTCACTCCATTAAGCTCCCCTATAAATCTTCTAGCATCATTAGTTCTAATCACTTCTTCAATTCCACTCTCTCTCAAGCCAACTTCTCTCAAGAATTCTCTCAAACTCCAGCCCTCTCCCTCAGCTCGGCACAGCCCATCCCAAGGTCGAAACCGGCCAAAACCGACAGAAAACCACCCGGTATTCCGATAACCACACGACCCGACTTAAGCCAAGCATAACCAAACTTCATAGCACACATATTTCTCACCCCCTAAGTCCATTTCCGGGCTTAGATTTTCCATTGGAGGCCCCCAACACCACGTTCCGGTCACAAGAGCCATCGGGTCCCGAGACAGTTACCGAGTGCACGCCGGACCTCTACACGTGCCATTTCGCTCCACGACCTTGGCAAGTCGTGCCATCGCGTTCAAAGGGTCCCTCATAACCCTTACTCTCCCCCGTGAAGAGGTGGTCACGGTCCGAGAGCCATACCACCGTGCACAACCTTCGTTTCATACGTTTTCTCTCTACCGGGTTCATTGATTTTTACCGGGTCTTTCCTCACTATTTCGGGTTTGTCTAGGCCTCGGCACATTCGGGACTATCCACAAACGTCTAGATCTGCCCCTTAGGAGTCCGAGGAGCTCGACCTCTCACCGTGCCGTGGTCGGAGTCGTCGTGTCGACCTTATTTAGTCCAAGCTGCCGCTGCCGCTGCCCACGGGTGTACACCGTCCATCACGTCCAGCCGAGTCTTCCGACTCCCAAGGCCACTTCCCTGACTCTTTGCTCGCATCCCGAGGTTAGGTAAAACTCTTCTACAACTTAGAGAAGTTAGGATCTTCAACACTTGTTTGTTATAAGGTGTTAGGATGGATAAACGACCGAAATGCATGCAAGTTTAAGTTTTTCTTTTCTTTCGGCACGTCCCCATGCACATGCACGTCGATCATCACTTTGCACGTCCATATAATGTGTATACCACGATGGGAAACGGCTAGGATCGAGGTGGGAGAGACACCCAAGCCGCTGTTGAACCATGTGGACCCACGGCCTAGTCCCAAGGGAGGGACCCGTGAGCCCTCTTGGTTCCTCCGAGGCTAAGGCGGTCTCCTCTTCCCCGAAACTAGTCGGTTCCCACATTTTTGCCGTTGTTTATCACGTGTAATATATTAGCATGGCGGGAAAGGGCTTAGATCGGGATTGGAGAACCTCCCTTGACTCGTGTGAGCCATGGGGACTCACGGCCACTCTTGAGAAAATGTGACCGAGAGTCCCCTTGGACCACACGGGTCCAAGGAGGTTTCTCTCTTTCCGAAATGGGTCAGTTCCCGCGTTTCACGTTTTTTTCCATCATATGAATCGACGCCGTTTTTATTGATTTCTTTATATTACGTGTTATATGTGCTTGTTCGTGTGTTTGATTGCGTCTAGAGATCTTGACGGTGTCGATTTCCTTTTGTTTTATTGAAATAGATATTGTCCTTGTGTTTAAATGTATTATGCATGCAAGACACGATCGGAATCGTCCCTTGGAATTGATTGTATCCGTGTTTTACATTTTTACCGTTAGTCACGCGATAATTAAATGATAGATACGTCAGTTTTGGGTAATCTTTCATCAAAACCGTAATAACTACATGAAATCACTACCACCGAATAATTTCACAAATGGGAGAAACGTGACGTATCATTTGGTTAATTAAATCACTTGGACTAAATAATTGGATAAATTGATTGCTAATTCGTAAGCGCATCGATGGTTCACAGAACGGCGAAAATGCTCTTTTCTTTAAAAACTCACAATTTCAAAGCACCAAGACACGTAACACGAATAGAATCGATGTCTAGCGAGTACTCGCGTGCTATGACTCGAGTCCGAGCCCAATTTGAGGCGGCTCGAGTCGAGATGCGCGAGTCCTTTTTAGACCTCTTCGTGTGACGCGATCTTTAATTTGCATCGAAACATCACTCGTTTTATCCAAGAGCATAATCGTCATTCCGTGATTCACCGATATCCTAGGCGTTAGGGAATTGGAAACACCTTGATCTATGGACGGGAAAGGGTAACCCGTTCAGGTGCGAGTCTCACTCGTATGGCCCATGCCGTTCACTTTCGGTGTTTCTATCTTCCTATTGTAGATTCGGTGGTGAACATTTTGTTTCAGTTACGAAACACAAACAACCGGATTAATCATGTATTTGACTTAAACAAACACTAGATAATGGATAGGTGGAATGCTAGATTCCAATCTAGAGTAAAAAATACGAGTTTGGCTAATTCAGTGAAGCCGCAGTGACACCCCACTGAATAAGAATTCTAAAACAAATTCATACATATAATTGGCTTAGAACCATATTCTAGCCCACCATCCATGTTTTCCTAAGTTAGACACATTGTTTGCTAATCAACCCCGGTTAATAACTAATTAAATCACGTACATTCGACTTAATATACAACTTGTCTGTATTTACCTACATTTGTCAGTTATTGTCTGTTTTTCATCATTTTTATTAGTTTTCTCCTGTTTTCCGCTTGCTTTTGCTGATTTGTTGCGGTTCGGGTCCAAGCCCATAGGTTACGTGTTGCACGGGGCCCAACGCCCCGAATCACCGAACACGAGGTCCAATGACTCCTAATTCACTGAATGCGTGCAACCCGAGTGTGGAATGGGATCTAGCCTCGAGTCACCATCACACTCCAAATGTGGCCTATGTGGAAGGCAATTTGGATTGGATGTGTGAAACGTGTTTAGATATCACCTGGGAGCTCGATCGGTCCAACGGTTACAGTGGGAACTAATCGGTTCTCTTGCAAACCGTCGGTTCGATTGGACTCGACCCCCGGCTCTGTGAGCCAGCGTTACCTTAATTTGTTTATTCGGTCATTCAAAACACACGGTGAGCCGGAGCGGAATATTGGCCCAATGCAAACCGATCGGGATTCTTTTACTTTATTTAGTTATACTTTGTAATTATTCGAGAGAACATTGCGAGGATTTTATTTGTACATTCACTCATTCATTTGTAAGGATCCCCAATCGGCGAGCGAGAAGTCTGAGTGTCGAACCAGTCAAGTCGGTCCATTGTTACCAAGAGATGAGTAAGCTCGAACACTCGTGGTCTCGGTTCGCGCAGGGAATCGACCATCACGGTTTGATGAACTGTAATGCTAAGATAGTGAACCGATTCCTCGACACACAAGCCTACTCATCTTTCGGATTATTGGCCTAACTTGATCAATTCATCGACTTTACGGTGTCAAAACGGGCGAGTCGAGTGCAACCCTAAATCACGCGGTAAATAAATAAAACAGCAAGCCTAGCAAACTAGAGTACCGAAAGGGCGTGCGGGATATAAGCCCGCACGTAATAGAACCCCCGAATTCGGAATTTCCGGTTCCGTACGACCATTGCCTTAGTATTTAGGTGCACCTCGTACCCCTAGACCCGGGCGACTCAACGGCCCTCGACCTACGGGTCGTAAACAGTGAGTAGCGACTCATTTTCACATGCGTCCGTCGCGCGTCCCCGGGAAGGTGGATACTCCCAAGCTGCGTTGCATAGACCTCGCGCATGCGTGCCCTGACGAGATGAAATTCGGGTGCGCACAATGTCAATGAATATTATCTAGACCGTATTAGTGCATGTGGTCCTTAGACTTGAGATGGAACGTTATCTCATGTATAGGTAATTAGAATTTACTACTGCCAATGTATTTGTACTTAGCATGTGTATTCGACAAATAGTGGTTCTAATTAGTTATACTTGGAGGTTGGTGTCCGATCAAGAACGGGAACCTGAGTAAACAGGGAAAATGTCCTATGGATGTGAGTTTTATTCTGGATCGAAAAATCATCGGTCGAGGTAGATAGACTTGAATAGAAAAGAGTTTATATTTAAGTTCTACAGATCTAAGAATGAAAACAGAAAATCCATATGATCGGCTATAGGGTTTGGCATTTACCGTAGTTCTATCTAGATCGAGATCTTATAGTGAAGGGACTCAGTGCATGGCATAGACGATCACAGGTTCATCAAAATATTTTAATTATACATTCGTCACCATTTGGATTATTATGATATGTGTTAGGCGTCACGCTTGAACTTTGGGATCAATGATATTTTGGAAATTATATTTTTGGTTACAGAAAGAGTTTCTGATAATGCCAAATAAGTTGATGTTATAATCCTATTATCATTTGGTGATGAACCTATTTAGTCACACACATTAAGCATGTCTAAATCTAGAAAAGTATTAATTCTGATTAAGGATGTTAATTAGAAATTAATTAGCCGAATTCAACATCAAGGATACATCTAATTAAGGAAATACGAGAGTTTCATTATTTGGTGAGTTTCTATAAATAGTTTGTTTATTATGGAAACTTGTGTCATGGACTAGCTTGATCTTTCTTTCTTATTTAGAGGGCAAGTCATTAGATGACTTAAAGTGCGAGGACTGTTTTGTGATTTATTAATTAATGTGAATTAATTAATAGTTGCAATGGTAATTCTATATATAGATATGATCTTTTAATTAACCGTAAGAGCGCTTTTATCTTCAAGTCCTAAAAATTGAGAGAAAGTGAGAGGAAGGGAGTCAGCTGAGTGGCACACCTCAATCGCCCACTGCCCTAGGCTGATTGGAGGTCTTATCGGCTTTGGTTTGGCATTTTGGTGTTGTCCTAGACGTCCTTGAAGCGATCATTTCCTTACATAGCGATTATATTCGAGTTTGGTGACCTAGATCGTAGTATATGAGTCGAGAGGAGGCTATACTCGGTGGTGACACGTTTGTGTAGACGAGCTAGAGACTTGACACTTGGACAATTATTTTGATCGACTGCAACGACTCGAACTCGATAAGGTAAGTTTAAAGGTCTTAATTTTTATATTAGCTATTTGTTAGAAGATGATTTTTTATGTCAAGATTTGATCTTATAGTTTTTGATAAAACAAATACGCAATAAAAATTTGATTTTTACCGATTTTAACATTTCTGTTGCGCACTCACTCGGTTTACCAACAGATCTACCAAGTCTATGGCTTTAGTTTTCTTTTGTTCTCTGTTTATTTGCTTCACGTTTGATCTGATTCTTGCCGTTCTTCTGCATGTGCCACTTTTATTCCTGGGGAGAAGAACATGCAGCCCTGCCCTGAAAGGAAGAAAGCGGAAACATATTTTCAAGACATTGTCGTGCAGCTAACGATAAGCATTTTGGTCGCGTGGTGATTGGGTCATTGAGTACGTTCGGATTGTAGACTTATTCTTATCTTGGGTAGAGTGAGCGCCGACTCTAAAGACTAGCAGGCAAACTGTTCTATAAAATCACTGAACCAACATTGGTCCCCTTTGCCTGCTATTGATTGTAATAACTTTTGATGAAGTTATCTCACGGAAGAAAATGCTGTCTTGGCTCTTCATATTTTGTGTAGTTCATGAACGCTTTTTTGCCTTGTGAATTAAATACTCTACTGCCCGTCCTTTCTTTTCTTTTTTTCTTTTTTTTTTGTTATTGTTGTATAATTTAGTCCCATATATGGGAGACGACCCATTTAGCCGCCCTCAAGTTACAACAAATCGTAACTGAAATATATGTTGAAGAAGTATGCGTCTTGAAAGAACGGGGATCCGTTTCTCTCTCAATATGCAAGGGGATTGGTTTGAAGTATTCAAATGTGTAATCTTTTATCTTCTTCAATTATTGGGTTGAATTAGATCATCTTTGTGTTCTCTCACGTGTTGTGGATTGTGATGCATTGCAGGTATGAGTTTCAAACTCGTGTTGTAGGATGGCTAGGATCATGTAGACATCCGAGGATTGTCATCTTCTTTAATCCTGTCTCCACCCACCTTGCCACCGTTTCGCATTTACTGGTAAATTGAATTCTTCATGTAACTTGAATGGATGCTGCAGATTTCATATTGAGACATATTTTGCAGATTACATCTTAAATAGAGCCAGTCGGAACGGCTCATGCCCAGGCTGGTGAATTGGACAAACATGTTACAAATTGAGTCATGTTTTGCAGCAATTCTGCGAGAAGTACACCACAAATTATTAATTGTCTTTCCTTTGAATGTAGATGCACAAGCTAAAGAAGGAAGTAGAGTCGTAGCCAAAGGAGAAAGGAGCTCTGGAGACTCGAGCAACTGAGGCTGAGAACAAGATGCTTGAATTGAACTCGAAACTAGAAAAAAATGAGTCTTCTTTTTTTTCCCCCTTTTCTTTCTGTATTGATGAATTCACGTTACAGTTATATATACACATATATAAAAATTGGGATACCTGTCTTGTTTGGGGGGGGGGGGGGGGGGGGGGGGGGGGTTGGTTTTGGTCGGAGCGCCGGGAGCTGTCTTCGACGAGGTTCCAACTTCGGTTGATTGGAGGAAGGCAGAGGCAGTGATCAACTGTGGTATATGCGAGAATCCTTTTCTTTTTCCTTAGTCCTGCTGGTTTTGCTTTCAATTCAGGAGTTATTATTACAATTCTAAGGGAACGCTGGTGGTGGCCAGACTGCTAGGCCATTGTTTTTATTTCTTACAACTGTCCGTTCTTTGTGACTGCAACGAACTGGGCAAACCGAATTTAACTTGGTAATGTATTGGTGCTAGGCACGGCCCATTCCATTGGGGACACGTGCCATAAGCCGACAGACCAAGTGCCCAAAAACATAGCACATTCGTCTATGGTCGTAGTTAACACAACTTCCATACTTATAGTAGGGTTCCAAGTGCTCGCCAGAGGTTGAACTCGGTAATTTTACCTGAGAATTTTATCTTTTGCAGAATATCCTCATCGGAGCTGGGTTTTCAAGAAGAGTCCCACATCAGTTATCAGATTAACTGGAGTTTGTCACTGGGAGAAGAATAGCTTCTAGAAAATTTTCAGACTATGTTAACTGTTCTAGAGGATGGTCCTTATTCCTTTGAAGGCCCTGTTTCTTTCGATGATAATCTTTGACCCAATGTTGGATGCATTTCAGCATACTCCGATGGACGAAAAGGGTTTTCTCTTGGAGATCATATATTCTTATGAGATTTTTGAGGGTCAGAGGGCTGAGGATATAGAGATGAAAAATGTAAGGATAATACTTGCAAATGAGTATATATACACACACAACTTTGATTTGATTGGCTTTCATTCATTTATCTTCTTAAAGGTTTGAGTATTT
The DNA here is from genome assembly GCF_007655135.1 of Punica granatum. Lineage (NCBI taxonomy): Eukaryota > Viridiplantae > Streptophyta > Magnoliopsida > Myrtales > Lythraceae > Punica > Punica granatum. Next base: position 12,964,998 of record NC_045132.1, read on the forward strand.
AACTTTCAATATTGCAGAATCTATCTAGCATGGTGGCCTATGAGCTTATGAATAACCAGCTTAGCTGATTCTGCTGCAAGTTTCTTAGTGGAGATTTATATTGATCCTAGACATTTCTTCTTTTTATTTAGATGCAAGGTTATGGATAATCATTTATGCAAGGTTTGATCCTAGACATTTCTTAGTCAAGATGATCATGTATTCGAGGAAGAACATTTGATCATTGCTTCTACATATATGGAGGACCTGAATAGGTGGAGGTCATTGTTAACATTCTTCGAAATTACAGTTATTTTGTAGAATCGACATATAACTATGCGTGTACATGTTGATGATATTCTATAAGAATTGTATTTGTCATCCAATTATTATACTCTACTATTCAACTGAAGAAAACCAAAGTTATCACCAAAACAAAAGCCTTCAACGAATTTATCTTTGATATGAGTATTAAAATAGATTGCAGTAAACTCTGAAAAATGAAAGAAAATAGAGATGCAGGTTGTCAAAATGTCAATGCGGGGAAAGATTTACATTTTACGTACTAATAATATCCGAAAATTTAATGAATTTCGGTAAATTTAATTCGAGCTAGATCGGTCCATTATATTAAACATTTAAGGTAAGTCAATCTTCCTAAGTAGGTGTGTGCACGGATACTGAGTATATCTGGAACCAGTCAGAACCTATCCGTTAAAATAAAATTCAGATAGTTCGTATTAAAAATAGAATAGGATCCGGGTATTAAAATCTTCTTCTCTTCCTCTCCCTTTCTTTCCACAGTAGTCTCAATCTGGAATGAAAGCAATTGAGGCTTTAGTCTACTTTCCATTAGAGTTTCTATTACATCGAGTAGAAAGAAGTCTTTTGTGTTATCCTATAAATATTAAATATATATATATATATATATATAACAACGAAAGACGTCGAATTTGTCGAATTTGATTATCACTTCGTTCGGGAGAAAGATGCTCGTGGCGATCTTAAGGTCCTTCACGTGCGGACAGACAATCAGACACCACATGTCTTCACTAAAGGCCTCTCTCCCTCTCACTTCTTCCAGCTGTGAGACAACTGCCCTGCTTTCTAGCCGACTGATCCCCTTGACCATATAACAGGGAGGGAACGTGTCACATTAGAGATGAACGATCAGAGATATCCTATAATCACCACGATGAGGCTGGTCCCGTCGTTTAGTGTTAACGAGTGGAGTGCATGAGCCCATTCAGAGAGAGGGGCGAGCATCTCTAAAGGGGCTTATGGATCCCTTCGGACCTGGAGAAGGTGTGACGCTGGGTCGGGGTTTGGTGAACCAATAGGTCGCTCCTCTAGTTGAAGTATTGGGCCCCTTAATTCCAGTTCCAGTGCTTACATATAAGGTATCCAACCAGAATCAGAACCGACATTCGGACCCGGATAATAATTTTTTTCATTATATATATATATAGTTATATTCAGATATTTTTATATTTAAAAAATATAATTACCAATTTAAAAAGAAAAATCTAAATCTACGTCAACATTCTGTTTTGCGTAATTACTTATTATGGAAGAGACATTTTCAATTTTATTTAGCGAGACAAAAAATTTACAAGTTCCAACAGGTACTCGAAACCTGTTGTATAATACCAGTTTTAGGATTCAACATGGTAAGGGCATATTTCAAAATTTAAAAATTTGTCCCTTACAAAATAGAGTTTGGGTATCGTGAAAAGAAAAGAATATCCAGACCCGCATATCTCTATCGCTGAGGGTATGAGTGAACCTATTTCCTATAATTAAGAAAGAGTATTTGTTTTTTTTTTGTCTTTTATTAATAAATTACTATTTTTTTTATTTACAATTTTTTTTCAATTTACATACTAATAATATCAGAAAGTCTAATGAATTTCGGTAATCCAATTCGAACAAGGTCAGCCTACTAAAAGGTAAAACTCTTCAATCATGAATTTTCTCAATTCTAGTGTCTAAGCAATTTATGAAACCGCCTTTTAAGCAATTACACCACACCTTTATATTATAATATCAGTTTAAAAAACGTTAACAAAAAATATAATAAATAAAGGTCCACGCAACGCGCGAGTTATAATGCTAGTTATGATTATATCAAAGCAACATATCACACTCCTCATCACAGTTCAATACTCCCAATCAGAATGCTCATAAGTTGCCGCCTTTAAAATGGCAATGGATTTGTGAACTATTTGAAGATGAACAAGAAGCAAGAGAATGCTATGCTTCTTATGCTAAACCATACGTTGCTGTCGAAAGTGGATAGAAGAAGAATCTCGGTGGACTTTATGTGTAACCAGCAAGATAAAAGGCACGAGAAATATAAGAAGATAGCTAAATGTGGACCCGTATTTCATGAAACTCGAATTGCTGTGGTGCGATGATGCGGGTGAGAATGGTTGAAGGAGGAAAGTAGGAAGAATCAAAGTTTGTCAAGGAACACAATCACGAACTCCTTACGCCCAATAGTGCAAGGCTTATTCGTGATAACCGTGAGGTCAACAAGGCACCAAAAAATTCGATTGACCTTCTCAATGAAGCGGGCATCTTTGTAAACAAGACAGCACGTAACCTAGGGATGATAGGTAGAACTCAGCCCGAACACGTCGAGACCAAGCAAAAGAAGGACAGAACAAACACTAAGCAGAGCTCAGCAATATGAAAGGAAATAAAAAGTAATTCATTCCTCAAATTTGTCCAACCCCCATACATATATGTTTACAACTACCCAACTCTAGCACAATAAGTCAAACAAGCAATAAATGTCCCTTACAATACTAAAGTACCAATGGGGACTCTAAAACACACTAAATGGACAACTAAGTCTTGGAAACATTCTCAAGGCATTATTTGAATAAAATGACTCAACCACTTGACATTTATGAGGGCTCCTTTAGTTTGGACGAATTTTAGCTTGAGTTGTCCTTGGCCTTCGATGATGGGCTTGATTTCTCACTTCCTGGACTTCCCTTGACCTTGGACAAATTCCCCTTCTCATTGGACTTCTTCCCGGGCTTATAAAACTTGGGCTTGGCGCCATCGAACTTCTCCATAAATTCAGCCCCTAGGGCCTCCACATCAATCTCCCCCACTTGAGAAAAGCTCGACCTCGAGCTTGGTAGCTCTGGATACAATGGCTCCTGTGAATCAAAATATGGGAAAATATCCGCGACATTAAAAGTGCAAGAAATGTTCATGGACGCTGGAAGGTCAATGACGTAGGCATTATTATTGATTTTCTTTAGCACCTTATAAGGACCATATTTCTTCGGGTTGAGCTTGTTGTAGTTCCCAACCGGTAACCTCTTCTTCCGAAGAAACACCATAACTATATCACCCTCCGAAAAGAGCTTTTCCCGTCGATGCTGATTTGCCGCCTTCTTATACTTTGCATTAGCTTTCTCAAGCTTCTCCTTAACTTTCACCCTTGTCTCTTGGATGTGCTCGGCAAGTGACTCAGCTGCAGCACTAGAATGGGCACCCTTGGGTAGTTTGAGCAAATCCACCGCATGTCGAGGGACCTTTTGGTAGACAATAGAAAATGGGGACCTTCCCGTTACGCTATGGACAGCGCTGTTATAAGCAAACTCAACTTGTGAGATAACAAAGTCCCACTGTTTTGGCTTGTCTCCACAAATGCACCTAATCATGTTACCCAAGGTCCGATTCATGGACTCAGTTTGGCCATCCATTTGAGGATGGGCGGTGCTGCTGAACTTGAGAGTCGCGTCGAACATATGCCACAGAGTAAGCCAAAAGTGACTAAGAAACCGTGAATCTCGATCTGACACAATAGACTTAGGCACGCCGTGCAAGCGAACTACCTCCTTGAAGAATAACCGAGCCACACTCGATGCATCAGTAGTCTTGTGGCATGGGATGAAATGCATCATCTTGGAAAACCTATCCACCACAACTAAAATAGAGCCCATACCTCGCTGAGTTCGAGGAAGACCCAACACGAAATCCATGGACAAGTCCTCCCAAGCATCCTCGGGAACAAGCAGCGGCATATACAACCCGGTATTTTGCGAATGCCCCTTAAAAGTCTGGCACGTGCTGCACCTTTGGACATACTTCTCCACATCACGCCTCAACTTTGGCCAATAGAACCTCCCCGATACCGCTGCGAGTGTCTTATCCCGCCCAAAATGTGCTCCAAGACCTCCTCCATGCAAGTCCCGAATTAGCTTCTCGCGGAGAGACGTTCGTGGAATACATAATTGATTTCCTCACATTAGATACCCCTTGAAAATATGGAAATCACCGGCTGCTTCGTGCCTTTCAAGCTTGGACCATGTGGCAGCAAAGTCCTCATCTTGCGCATATTCGCTCTTTAACTCTTCGAACCCAACCAACTCAGCTCGCATTTTGACCAGAAGAGCAGCCCGACGGCTTAATGCATCAGCCACTCGATTGTTTACTCCCGACTTATGCACCAACTTGAATGGAAACTTCTGGATGAAAGCCGACCAGCGAGCATGCATGTCACTAGTCAACCTCTTTTAGGTGGTCAAGTATTTCAACGCCTGATGATCGGAGTATAATATGAACTCTTTCCCAATAAGATAGTGCTCCTAATGCTTCAAAAATTGGAAGACTGCGTAAAACTCCTTATCATAAGTTGACCACTTCCGACGAGCATTATTCAGTTTCTTACTAAAGAAGGCCACGGGTCTCTTTTCTTGCGAAAGCACAACCCCAACACCCACACCACTAGCATTGCACTCAACTTCAAATAGCTTATCAAAACTCGGCAAAGCAAGCACGGGAGCTGAACATAACTTTTCCTTAATCAATTCAAAGCTCTCCTCAGCTTCCTTTCCCCAATGAAACCTACCCTTCTTCAAACATTCAGTAATTGGGGACATAATAGAGTTGAAATCACGAATAAATCGCCTATAAAATGTAGCCAACCCATGGAAACTCCGAACCTCCTCTACTGACTTCGGCGTAGGCTAATCACGAATCGCCCAAATCTTCTCCTCATCTACCCGAATACCATCAACACTCACAATATATCCGAGAAACAACAACTCAGGTTTCATGAAACTACACTTCTTCATGTTCACATAAAGCTTGTTCTCACGCAACACAAGCAAAACCTCATGTAAGTTCTCTAAATGCTCCTTAGCTAATTTGCTATATATTAAGATATCATCAAAGTATACCACCACAAAACGCCCAATGAAAGACTTGAGTACCTGATTCATAAGCCTCATGAAGGTTCTCGGGGCGTTGGAAAGGCCGAATGGCATGACAAGCCACTCATAGAGGCCATCCCTTGTTTTGAATGCGGTTTTCCATTCATCTCCTGGTCGAATACGAATCTGGTGGTATCCACTCCGCAAGTCGATCTTTGAAAACACCGCTGATCCATGGAGCTGATCTAGCATATCATCGAGCCGAGGAATAGGAAACTTGTAGCCCACTGTGATTTTGTTGATTGCACGGCTGTCGACGCACATACGCCAACTCCCATCCTTCTTTGGCACTAATGGAGCTGGAACCGCACATGGGCTAAGGCTTTCTCGAATATGCCCCTTTCGCAGCAACTCCTCAATCTTCTCCTTCAATATCGCATTCTCCTTTGGGCTCATCCGATAATGTGGTAAGTTTGGCAAACTTGCTCCCGGGATCAAGTCTATTTGGTGCTGAATATCACGCATCAGAGGTAACTCATCGGGCAACTCATCAAGAATAATCTCCTCAAACTCAGCTAGTAGAGCTTGCACTTCTTCGGGAATCTTCTCTTCTTGCTGAGTAAAAGGCAACTCCTTGACGATCAATATATGCATCTTTCCCGACTCCTTGAACTCCGGATCCATCTCTCGCTCCGAATGTGACTCAATCAGGAAAACCGTACTATCTCCCGTCACATCTGCTTTGGGGCTCGACTTCTTAGACATAGGCAACAAAGTGTATCGCACCCCTTCCTTCACCAATTGATAGGTATTGTCATACCCCAAGTGCTTTGCATCGTTATCGTACTGCCAAGGACGCCCGAATAAAAGATGGCACGCTTCCATATCCACAACGTCGCAATACACCTCATCTCGGTAGCGGCCAATAGAAAACGGTACCTTGCAGCGTTCATTTACTCGGATCTCTCCCACGATTTTAATCCAACCAATAGAGTATGGATTGGGATGCTTTTCCACAAGCAGCTTCAGCTTCTCCACCGCTGCCTTCCCGATAATGTTCTCTTGGCTGCCACTATCAATGATCACAATAAATAGACGATACTTGATCAAGCAAAGAGTTCGAAATAGCTTGTTTCGCTGAGACTCATCTTCTTGCTTCGAGGCCAACATCAACTTCCTTATTACAAGAGCTTACGAATAATCATCCTCATTGTATACTCCCACGTCTTGCTCGTCATCTGGATCACAAAGCACGTCTTCAACATCATCTTCTGCCTCTACTATAGCCAACGTCTTTATACGGGGGCAATCACTCGAATGGTGCCCCGGCTGATTGCATTTGCAGCACTTGAGATTCGATTGTTGTTTGGAAGAATTCGAATTTCGTACACCATCGGAAACCGGTGCAGCCCGCCTTCCGACTACCTTATCCTTCATTCCTTGTTCGGATTTGCTTGTAGATCCCCGAAAGAAAGTTCTCCCCTTGTCGTTTTGTGACTGAGTCGAATCAGCAAAACTTTTTCGAAAAGTACTCCCCCGCTCTTGCGACAACAACTTAGCCTTTAAGGCCAAGCTCCGTGCCTGATCGATGGTGGTAACCATTTGAACCCCTATCTTGTCTTGAAGGACAGGTTTCAACCCATCCAAGTACCTTGCCACCTGCTGCCCTTTCGACTCACTCAACGCATTCCTTTCAGCCAGCCACAAGAACTCCGCCGTGTAGTCGTCAATGGATCGTTGCCCTTGAACACACCTTTGGTATTTCAAGAAGAGGTGTTGCTCATAATCAGGGGCAAAAATCGAGCCCTTAACATCTGCTTCATACGCTACCAGCACCTCACGGGCCCTCTCCCTTCAAGAGCTCTGTTTCCTTGCATTCGATCCCACCAAGCTGAGGCACCCCTTTTCAACCGGTAGACCACCAACTTCACACGCTTCTCCTCAGGGACCTCCGTGAATTCAAAGAACCGCTCCACCTCTGACAGCCAATTGAGGAAATCCTCAATGCTAAGGCACCCATTGAACACCGGAATGTCCACTTTCAACTTGAAATCATCAGCTTCGCGCCGGTCCCTGTGATGCCGATTCCGAGGTGCCCGCTCGAACAAGAGTTCATCATCGTCATCCGAGTCATTGACCACTTGCATCCTCCGAGGATTACACTGAGGTGCACAGGGAGCAACTCTCTCCGCCCGACCATCATCTGCATTGCCTCGATCAAGCAGCCCAAGAGCATTAAGTCGGTTGAGGATCTCGTGGAGTGTTTGCTCCACTTGCCCGACTCGTTGACCAAGAGTTGCTACGTCAGCCGTCTCCCATTCATCAGCGTTAACACGGTTCCGACCAGCTTCGTCAGCCATGGACAGACCTAGGTGAGTTCCCAAGCTTTGATACCACCTAACGTAGCGAGGATCGGTAGAACTCAGCCCGAACACGTCGAGACCAAGCAAAAGAAGGACATAACAAATACTAAGCAGAGCTCAGCAATATGAAAGGAAATAGAAAGCAATTCATTCCTCAAATTCGTCCAACCCCATACATATATGCTTACAACTACCCAACTCCAGCACAATAAGTCAAACAAGCAATAAATGTTCCTTACAATACCAAAGTACCAATGGGGAATCTAAAACACACTAAATGAACAACTTATGATAACTAGACTCAATTAACTAAGCCCTGGAAACATTCTCAAGGCATTATTTGAATAAAATGACTCAACCACTTGACATTTATGAGGGCTCCTTCAATTTGGACGAATTTTAGCTTGAGTTGTCCTTGGCCTTCGATGATGGGCTTGATTTCTCACTTCCTGGACTTCCCTTAATCTTGGACAAATTCCCCTTCTCATTGGACTTCTTCCCGAGCTTATAAAGCTTGGGCTTGGCGCCATCGAACTTCTCCATAAATTCAGCCCCTAGGGCCTCCACATCAGCACGTGCGATAAAGATGGACGACGGAGGGCGGTATGGCTCAACTTGCGTAGCTAAGGATATTCAGAACAACTTAAGCAACGAGAGAAGGAAACTTTTTAAAGACGATGATGCGCAGAGATTGTTGAATTTTTTTTGGAATGCCAAAGAAGACCCACTATTTGTGTTTGCAATAGAGAAATATGAACAAGGCCGGACAGGAAACTACTTCTGGGCGTCTGGTGGGAGATTCGTTAAAGCATACAAATATGTTGGGGTTGCAGTGACATTGGATGTGATCAATTGCCCCACGGTGTGGTTTTTAGGCCTCTTCCACGACTCGAAATTCAGTTAGTTCGTGTAGCCTGGGATCCAATTGAATTGGAGTGGCCACTATATCGTTTATTTGGCCAATGAGCCACATGAGTCACCTATGAGGTTAACATACTAATTGTCAACACCCCATTTTGGCTCACTAATTCAAATTACATTATCAGCAATGATCCAAGCCACAACTTAAGCAGAATACAGAAAAACGACTTAACAGAGCAGAAAATCACTGTTCATCCTCAAGTCGGCGAAATCGGGCAAATGACACATGGATATGACAGAAGGACTCCAGGGATCATCAAAAAGCAATAGAGTGACTAGAGAGCTCAATAATGTCCAAAACCGGCATTTTCAGTATATCACATAGACGGTTCTATTTTCCGATAGTTCGCTCGATCATCGGAAAATAGCCAATATTGGACTCCAAAAATCCACTCCATTGCCAAACAGATGAAAAGTGTCCCCAAAGACATTTTGCAAATCATTTGCTCTATACAGAACAACTTTCTGTATACAGACAATTTTTCAGTGGAAGTCCAAAAATGCCGGTTTCTCGGAGAAAAGTTAATTCCAAATATCAGATGCAGTCATGCCCCACAATCATACAGAGCACGAGCAGTGCTTCAGATTGTCTTTCTGAAGCCATACAGATACCATAAATGACTTCCAAGCGACAAAACGGGCATACCCCTCTTCGGAAGAGTATAACCGAAGACTGGTATGATGGAATTACGGCGAACGAAGTTCACACTACATTGCCCTGAAAACTCCAGCGGACATTCGCAATTGGGCAAAACAAACAGCAAAACCCTTCACGGTTTCCCGAGTAACCTCCGAGGAGCACAAAAGGCCATTTTCAGTGAAGATCCATATCCGGAGGTCCTCTTTGGGAAAACTTGACGCCGAATGCTTACGTTACACAATGCTAGCCTTCTCAAGGCTCAATGTGGAATCGTCGAAATGAATCACACAACTCATCTAGACCCCTCGAGCAGTGCTTTAAGGGTCTCAGATGCACTTTTCATATCCTTAGAAGCCCAATCTCGACAAATAGAGATCACAGTGATCTTCGGATCCCCTAAGAAACTCCGAAAGCAATCTGAGAAATCCAGTTTCAACCTCCTAGGACATCTCTGGCTCCATATTTGCATTTACCGGCTTAAGGGACAAGTGCCCACGTAATTTGACAATTTATGTCAAAATGACCGACGTGGGATGCAGATACAAGATATGCTGTCAGAAGTGGGTAACCTCGCTTTGAATGCATAAAAGGAGCAAAACCGGCTTTCGAGCCTCATACAGACATTTGGCAATTTCTCACGAAAAATGCCAATCTCAGACTCATTAAATTCGTTTCCTCGCGTATATCGATAATTCAACATTCGGTTCGAATCACGAGCCTCGAATACGCGATCAATCGAGACCCAAGCTTTTTTCCGGTTTCTCCTCTTCGGTCGTGGGACCGACGGGATGCCCAAGATGAGTCACCCTTTATTCTAGAAGCTTCTTCTTCTTCAATGCAAGAAGCCAACTTGCACTCTTGCATGAAAATATCCAAGAAGTTTGAAGACAACACTCAAGCCTTCATCAATGCTCATTAATGCTTTTGGCTCTTCCACATAAAGGATATTTGGCTCACATTCATCCTCAACCTCACTAGGCAAACTGAAATTTACTAATGGGAGGCTTAAGTGAGCTTGCTTTTGCTTAATTGCCCATTAGCTTTACCTATAAGTAGCCCCAAAGTGATTAAGTTAATCACTTCTCCTCTTGCACACTCTCTCCAAGCTTTCTCCCTCAAGAAAAGCTCTCAACTCCATAGCCAAAATCAGCAAGCTTCAACACTTCAAAACCAAGAGACAAAAACCGAAGAAAACCCGAAGAAAGCTTTGAATCCTTAAGTCGGAAGCCGATGTTCATCATCCCGACTTAAGTTTAAAATTTCTCAAATTCCATGGACCACATGTTTTGGACCCTTGGAGTTCAGTGGTGAACTTGTTTTTTTTATTTGAGCACTTTAAGTTATGATTTCAGGTGTATTTTAGGCTTTTGAGTTCATCCCGTGCTCTCGGGTGAATAGTGACAGTCGCCTGCCGCGCGCCTGCCCGCGCGCCTGACGTTCTCCCGTGCGCCCATCCTTACCCGAACGTGCATTCTTTGCACCCGAGCACCCTTTCAAGCGTTCAACCGACTCACCCGACTCTCGAACACTTCCCCGACTCTTTCCTCGTATCCCGAGGCTAGGTAAATCACTCTTGACTTAGAGGAGTTAGGACTTTTTACATTATTTGCATGGCTATGGAGTAATATGGCGTTTTATACATATTTAACTTGCAAGACTTAATTTTTATACACTTTCATGTTATATTATGCATGCTCGTCATCATATAACATGTTAGCATGTCGGGAAACATTTGGATCGACCCTCGAAAGACCTTCCCGACCTGAAATAAGCAAAAGAGCTCTCGGGTTTGCCTCAAGAAGAGGTAACCCAGACTTGGCTTGCTTTCCTCGGGTTAAGAACGGCCTTCTTAGCCCGATCCAAATTCAATTCCCGAGTTTTCTCGTGTTTTCTTACATGCATGAAGTCGGTATTGTTTTATCAATTCCTTAAATAACTTGTTTGTACATGTTTGCATGTTCGAATGCGTTATTCAAATCATAGCAATACCGACTTTCGTTTAATCATGTCATTTATCATGTTTGTCGTTTAAGCATGCAAGAAATGATTTGAAACGAGACGGGAAAACCTCGTGGAACCCCATTTGGGCCATGAAACCTCTCGGCTATCTCCAAGGAGAAGTAACCGAGAGCCTCTTAGACTCGTACGGATTGCATGAGGCTTCCTCTTCCCGTTTTGAGTCCGTTCTCGGCTTTCGTGTAATTTTCAATTTACATTATCGTCGCAATATTGCATTAAAATGTCTTTCCAAACCAAAATATGCATGGATTTGCAATTCGGAGACCCTTTCGGACCTATTAGGACCAAAGGGTGTTTCGGCCATCGTTGGCCGAATCATCCTCGGTCTTGCTCGACCCGTCTTGGTCACCGAGTCACGAATCGTTTTCGTAATTAATGCATTCGGCATAACCTTAAGCATTAATTCCACGAACGGGTTAATCGGGATGTTCACACGGTTAATTCATTCAGTTTAAACAACTTTGCACGAATTGGACATTAATTTGTAACTCGTGTCGATGAATTACAAAACGGTGTTAATACCCTTTTCAAAACCCTCATACTTTCAAATTCGTATTGTGTTGTTCTCCTTTTCTGAAAACAAATTTTCAAATCAAGGGCAAGAACATCATTTTGTAATTTGCCGTCATCTTAGCATCGTTTAAGATGTCAGTTGGGTATTCTGTATCAAAATTACAATTACCTAACTAATCATTTCATTCGACTTAACTAAATGCTAGAAAATAATTAGGTGGAACTCTAAGTTCCAAATCTAGAGTCAAAACACAAATTGGGTTAATTCAGTGGTAATTCAGTGTCACAACTCTGAATCATTGTAAAAGCAATACACACACACGAGACTTGACTACGGACACCCGACATGTCAGGTTCTCAAACCAAAGCCGACTGCTAAAACATTAGCACACGTTTGTTTGTCTAGGGTGGGATTTGCATGCCAAAATACCCCGGATTAATAAACTTGCTAATCCACGTACATTTGGTGAATACAAACACATTGTCTGTTCTTTACCTGCTGCTTGTTATCTTTCCGCACCTGTTTGCCATGTGGGTCGAGCCTGATCTCTAGGCCGAATAATATTAGGGTTCAACGCCCTAATCATCGAGCAAAGGGTCCAACACCCTAATCATCACTCACAGGGTCCAACGCCCTATTCAGTGAGAGCATGCATTGAATTTCAGTTCTTCGGTCTTTTCCCTAAACTCACGGTGAGTTAGAGCGGAATAATAACCGAACGCGAGTCGACTGGAATTTAGCCATTTGCAATTTGTATTTATTGTTTTCGAGAGCATTGTAAGGATTTTATTCTGTACATTCATTCTGTAAGAATTCTAATCGGTAAGCGAACGGTCCGAGAGTCAAATTAATCGAATCGGTCTAATGCTTTCCCAAAGGAAAGCAAATCCAAGAACTCGCGGTTATGGTTCACGCAGGGATTCAACCTCCATGGTTCGATGAACTATAACGCAAGATTGTGAACCAATTCCCCGACACACGGGTTTACTTCTCTCTCGACTTCTCCACCGACATCGTTAGTTCACCGAATCTCCGGTTTCAAAACGTGCGAGCCGAGTGCAACTTAATTCAAGCGGTAAATAATAAAACATGCAAGCTAAGCAAACCAGAGTACCGAAAGGGCGTGCGTGATATAGGCCCGCACGTAACATGAACCCCCGAACACGGACTTTCCGATTCCGCACAGACCAATGCCTTAACAACAAACTAAGTGTTCCATACTCCTAGACCCCAGGTAACTTATCCGCCCTCGACCTTCGGGTCGTAAAATGATAAATGGCGACTCATTCTCTCACGCATGTCCGTCACGCGTCCCCATGGGAAGGTGGACACTCCCAAGCCGCGCGATCAAAAAGCGCGCTTGCGGGCCCCGACGAGATCACATTCGGGTCCATACACTAATCGCCGAAGGATTTAAGTTTAACTCGATCTTCTAACCAGAGAAATTAGCCAGGGGACTTTGTTACGAGATTAGAGGTTCGCAAGCCAATAACTCGCCATTTCAGTACCCTACTAGGCTCCTAATGGTTCTAACACTTTTTATTTTGAAGTCGAGTTATTTAATTATGTGGTCAAGGTCTTTATTCACGAACATATGAGGAAATAAAGAACAAATTGCAGACTCCGCACTATACACGTGCTTATATATAATTATACAGTTCAACTCTAAAACATGGACCACACATTCAGGCCAAAAAAGATAAATGGAGTCATACTTTCAGGCCAAGAATAAATGGGCCATACATTCTGTCATTATACATACATGAGCCATACCTTCAGACTGATATTCATGAGGTGGGACGAATGAGCCTAGAAATGGGCCTAGGGCCCAAAAAAGAGGAAATTGGGCTTATGACCCATAACCTAGAAAAATCTAAGTTTATTTTCCTATTCTACACATTTTATTCACAGTCTTCCGATTTTATCTGATTTTATTAACAATGGCATATTTACATAAATTAGCCAATTAATCCCCAAAAATCAACAAAAATGATCCTAATCACCTCAAGATCAATTTGACCTTTGATTTGGATCCTAACACTCAACTAGTGAGTTTATTACCCTTAATCCTCATTATTGTGGGTCGCTATAAGTGATTAACCATTTTTTAATTAATTTACACATAAAATTGAGTTTGTATTTAATTATCCCGACAATAAATTCGATTGGAATACTTATCCAATTAATTATTCCCCAAGAGTCTTAATGACATCCCCTCAAGGTCACAAAAGATCTTCCTAGGTTTTAAGACTACTAATTAACCCAAACCCCGTGAAATTATTCCAAATTTAGATGGTTAAGCTTAATTATATACTAATTTTTACAAATTGGACTCAAATTGACTCAATTATTTACACACAAACAACCGGCCCCATATGTACATGTCCAATCCAACCTGTACACGTCAAGTTAGCTCAATTAGAATCCAATTGAAGTGACCAAGTCCTAATTTTACTAATTTCCACTTGATTAAACCTAATTGGACTCTAAATGGTGAAATCGAGCCTAATTTACATCTACCTATGCCTATACCCACTCGGCCATCACCACATACACCAGCATACATTTGTTACACATCGATTAAGGAAGGAATCGAAAGGATTTACAATGATTATACACAATCTAGCCTAATTAGGCCAAGAGAGCCACCGATTACAACCATTAGTGACTAATTAAGCCTAATTGACTAAGGAATCAAGCAATCAAGCTCCCCATTCATCTCAGCCCCAAAATTACAGCAAGCATACGAGGTTGATTTCATGCTAATTGGTGGTTTTAAGTGTCAATTTCGACTTATATGAGCCTAATCATGTATGTTAAGCTTAATTAAGCTGAAATTCCACTAATTGCATCACTTAAGCCTATTTTACCATATTTTACAGAATGTTACAGCATTCAGTTTCATGCCAATTTTGACAGATTAAGAAAATTCTAGCCTAATTACTCGTAGCCGAGTCCATATTTAGTCTGATTACACATAAATTGAGTCAAATTACACCCAATGAACCACGAATTTGACCTAATTACTACATGACCAGATTGTAATTGCAAGCAATTAAGCAAAATCAAGTTGAATTAGAGCCTAATTAGCATGCCACTACTCAATTAATCTTAATTAAGCACTAATCAAGCAAAATTAACCATATCTAACGTGATTAAGCTAATGCTAGTGTATATACACTTCATAGACACCCTAATCATAGTCTAAAACATCCCATTAACATGATATTAGGCGCATGGACATCTAGCCTATGATTAATCCTCATAAAAGTAACCGAAAATCCCGATTTTAGGAAATATTTACATAACGGGGGTAAAGGATTGAAGGAGAGAGTGAGCTGACCCAAACCCGAGCCATAGGTCTCGGATTTGAAGCCGACCAGCCTCTGGTCAAGTGGATTTTACCTTTCTCTTCCATAAACCTTCGAGAAAACGGGCTCCAATAGACTAATTGGGGCTTAATCGGGTTTCTCTTTACTAATTATGGAAGACCTAGGCTTAATTTAGGAATTTTCAGTCATTAATTTGGCAGATTCTCAAGACATGAGAATGGCCAAAAAGTCCAATTTTCTGAAAATAGGCCTTTATTTATAGGCAAAGGTGAGTGAGGAGTCATTTTGCAAATAACGAAACATGTGGAGTCAAAACGAAAAATTTTCTTGAAATTTCGGTGGTCTAGCCGACAACAACTGGCCGTCCATTCAGGAGGACAACCATTTTGGAAGCTAGGCGCGGTTACTAATAGCGACCAAGCTTCCGAGCGCAGAGACTGTCCGCGCTTCCGAACAAATGTGCGGGTAGTGTCCATGCCCCAGTCTTAAAATTCCCCTTTTGTTGGAACTCAGTTTAACTACTTAGAATTGAACTAATTCTATTGAAAATAATAGCATGTCAGCCCTCAAACTTGTTAGAAAAATTCATTTGCACTTTTTTGGGGATTTTAAAGCACATTTGAGCAGAGAAAAATCGTCGAAAAATATCCTCGAGTCTAGAAAATAATTTGACTGGAAGACCACCCCGATGTGAATATACCTCGACTATGTGAGAATATTGATTTCTCCGTCTCGAACCCCTGTCATACGCCTATCAAATGATTTTAATCAAAGAATATTAAATGTGCATTTTTAGTCAGAAAATACGAGTAATTGGGGTTTAAAAACAAAGTCTCTGAAGGTTGGGCGTCACGTTTCACAATTCGTTTTACGCGCGTTCCTTCGGATAATGAAATTCTACCTATTAACCCATATTGTAAAAAGAGACATTGAAGGTTGAAATTAAGTACTTAGTACTCGAGCACTTCTCTTTTTATTCTCGAAAGTCCGTCTTCTGATATGTAATCCCCAAACGCTTTTATTCGCTCTCTCATTCAATCTGCTCCCCAAATGATAGACCTAAACCAAGCCAGAACGAGGTGCTTACACCTATTTAACAAATTGCTACAATATGCCATTTGTCTCGTTTACAAGTGTGAATCGTCATCGACAATCCATCATGTTTGGGTGCACATTATTGGTATATGAAATTGAAAATTTATATTGTTAGAGGTGTCTCACTTCAAGCCCAGAAGATCTAAAAGACCCGAAGACGGAAACAAGAACGAAGAATCGATCAAAGGAAAGAAATGAGCAATCAGTAAAAATTATCACGGCAATTTGGTGATTGCTACAGTAATCTTGGCTGAGAGCAAGAGGATCTCGAGATTTAGTTTCCGTTTCAATGCAATTTCTTTGCAACTTAGAATCCACTCCAAGGAAAAATATTATAAGGTGGTATTGTAGATATCCTTAGAGATAAATATTATGAGATATATTCTTGGGGATATTTAGAGTATATATCTGATACTAGGGATGTAGGTCTTGTAATCTATAAATACGGGAAGAGTCATAGAAGACAATTTAACGTTATTGTGAGAATCACATGTAATCCTCATGAGAAGTTCTCGAGTTATTCTCTTGGAGTCTCTAGGGTTCATAGAGCAAGAGAGTTGTGAGAATTAAGATGGTTATTAGAATCTTTTTGGGTTGGGTTTTGTATAAGGGGTTAGGAAACACGAGTGTGATCTTTGTTGTAATCTCATGTTTTCGATCTAGTGGATACTCATATTCTGTCAGTAGATATTTTCCTCGCCTTGAGGGTTTTACCACATATATTTGGTGTCGTTTATTTTCCGATTTCTAGTTATTCTCATCTCATTTGGGCATCTTGTTACAACAAGTGGTACCAGGGCACAAGTCTCGGAACTATTGAAGATGACGGGCATGAGATTCGAGGTGGAGAAATTCGACGAGACAAACGACTTCAAATTGTGTCAAATAGAGATAAAAGCTTTGCTGGTGGAGCACGACCTTGAAAGAGCACTAGAAGGGGAGAATAAGCCTTCCGCGACCCTTTCACCGAATGAGAAGATCAAGATGGGTCTCACCAACGTCGATATCAAGATAAAGGATGAGGATCATGCCTTATTATTGTTGAGTATTCTGTTGGAGTCCTATGAGAAATTCGTCATCACCATGCTCTATGGAAGAATAAGCATCACCTTGGAAAATGACAAGGCGGCATTAAACTTAAAAGAGTCATTGAAGAAGGTGATCGGCTTCCAAGGGAGTCACGGTGAGGGACCTCGAACTGTCCAAGGCTAAAAGTCACGGCAACAACGAATATGGGGGTGATGGAGCAAAGCGATGGAGAAGATGATATTCACAGAGTTGCAGCGAATGGGGGGACAAAGACCCTCACTACATCGGATCGGTCGGGTACACCATGGGTTCTCGATTGGGGTAACTCTTACCATATTTGTCATGATAGAGAATTGTTTACTACCGCTTATCAATCGACAAAGGGTGGTAGAATTCTTATGACTGGTCAGACATGTGATATTGTCGGGATCGGTAGAGTTAGAATCGATATGTATGATGGTGGTAAGGTAACATTATTAGCATGGTTGTTAGAATCGTGATTCGAATCGTAGAATCTTACGATTCTACGATTCAAGGGGTGGTTACCGATTCCGATTCTATGGCATGAATCGGAAAGGTAGAATCGTGACTGAATCGCGATTCGAATCGCAGAATCGTAGAATCAGACCGATTCTACGATTCTAGTTTCAACCCAAAGTCATATGCCCCCTCCTTCTCCCCCCTCATCTCTCTCACCGTGCAACAGTATTGCTCATTGATTCTCTTATTTTATGAAAAGTTTAAAACTTGTCTCCTGACTGTAAGTGATAGGGACTTGGAAAGTTTCTGGAACTGCTTCGAATCGAGTTCCGGCCAATTCCTGATTGTCGTATGGTTTGAGATGATTTAGGCTGAAATTTTTTCGACTTTTTTAGATGCAAAGATGATTCCAAGAAGGAATAGACCAAGAAGAAGTTAGGGAGAAAAAATAATTTCGCCTATAAGATATGTGATCACGGTACTATATCAATTTTCATTTGAGGTTTATCACCGAAAGAAAAAAATTCATTTGAGGTTATTATAGTGGGAGCGCTCTCTTGTGAAGACTAAGCACCATCTGATTTTGACGAACGAAATAAAAAGCAACAAGATTTATCATTTGATGTTTACTTCTACAATTTATGGCATAAGATTTGGTGTGTGTGTGTGTGTGTATACATATATATATATATATATGCTGTTTTTCTAATTATAGATAGAATCTTACGATTCACGATTCGATTCTACGATTCACGATTCCACGACCCTCGACCGATTCTAGGTAGAATCGCGATTCTAACAACCTTGATTATTAGATGTTAGGCGTGTCCTAGGGATAAGAAGAAACTTAATCTCGTTATGGAGTCCTGATAGTCTTGGTTTTAAGTACAGGATCCAAGATGGAGTCATGAAAATCTCGGTAGATTCTATCATATTAATAATAGAGGTGCCGCTGGAAGGACTATATGTCTTGCAGGATAAAATCGGATCTACGTCAGCAATCGAGTGGACTCCTGAAGAAAAATACTTGGATGTACTCGGGGCACGAAATGGTGAACTAGTGCCAAGAGTGCATGATG
This sequence comes from Punica granatum, assembly GCF_007655135.1. NCBI lineage: Eukaryota > Viridiplantae > Streptophyta > Magnoliopsida > Myrtales > Lythraceae > Punica > Punica granatum. The sequence continues at coordinate 12,983,626 of NC_045132.1, forward strand.
GTTGGTAAGTCCTTGAAATCCCTCATGAAGAGATATGTTGTTCTTGATGAAGCTGCCTTGACCAAGCAATGTAAGAGCGCATCCCGAGTGGGTGGAGTCTTGTGCAAAAGCAACATCTTGGAAGAAGGTGGAGCTTGAAGACTCGAGAACACCTGAACCTCGGCTTGTGGTGATAGAGGATGTTCAGACTGGAAGATCTGAGGGGAGGTAGCATTCTTTATGGAGTATTTCGCCAACAAGAGACAGGCATGGAAAGTAGTCAAATTACTGAAGAAAAATGGGCTTGGGGAACTAGTGGTTTTGGAGAATGTAGAAGTCGAGTGTAAGTCAACTTGTCTCGTGATCAATGAAAGTTCTGTAGAAATTCTGACGAAACCCGATACCTTCGAGAAGTCCATGGTGGATTGGACTCGAGCGGCGCGCGCAAAAGTAGAGGTGGAGCCCGTGAGGGCTGTAATGGAGAAATTGAGCATGAGAAGCTAGTCGCAGCTCCGATCGATGCAAGCCAAGGTGGAGATTTGTTAGAGGTGTCTCGTATCAAGCCCGAAAGATCTAAGAGACCCAAAGAGTTGGAAACGAGAACGGAGAATCGATCAAAGAAAACGAAGGAGCAATCAGTAAAAGTTACCGCGACAATGTACCAGAATTGCCATGGCAATTTTAACGGAGGCAAGACAAAAAAAATTGTTGTGCCAATTTTTTGTGATTTTTTGCGGCAATCTTGGCTAAGAGCCAAAGGATCTCGAGATTTGATTTTTGTTTCGGTGCAACTTTATTGCAACTCAGAATCCATTCAAAGGAGAAAACCTCCAAGGTGTTCGTGTAGATATCCTTAGAGATAAATATTCTAGGATATATTCTTGGGGATATTTAGAGTATATATCTGATACTAGGGATGTAGGTCTTTGATAATGGCATATTATACTAATATTTTATTGTGCAATTCATGTTAAATTATTATTAATTTTATATAAATTATAAGAAGTTGGTGCTTAATTATGTGTAATTTGATATTGTAGGTCTTTGAGGACTTAGATGGAATTACGAGCAATATTGAGGAGTTTTGCGCAATTTGGAGCCAATCTATATCTTTTGAAAATCTTTTTTTGTTTTGGATATAAATACTCCTCATAACAAGAATAAGAAACCCTAGGGGGAGCCATCTTTCACCATTCTTTTAACCTAGAGAGTTTTTTTTGAGAGAGTCTTGTTTGGAGCCGTCACTTGGATCAATTGATTTGAAGCGAAGAATTGTGGAAGAGACAAATCCTTAAAGGAATTGTTGGGTTTTTGTTTTAGGATTCAATATGTTGAGTTTACTGCTGAATATGAATTCTATTGCAATGACTCCTTTGAATTATAATTGTGTTTTCAATTCCATGATGTTCTAAGCTTCTCTTGTGGGAATATGATGAAACCCTAGGTAGCTAATATGATGATTGTCGCCATGTTATTGGATTAATAGATGTGTTAATGATTCATGATTACAATTCCTATAATTTCAATTTTAATTCTTAATTGGTTATAATTGTTAGAAACACTATTGATACGGGAGTTGATATAGTGTTTGTTAGGAATTCTTGATTAGACTAATTAGTTAAATGTGGAAGCTGCGTTAATTAGTTTAACTAGAGATTATCCAGGGATTAATACAATGTTTCTAGTTAGTTATTCACTAAGACATTAGGGATAATTAATTTAGGGCATTAGACAATCATAGCACTAGAAGGTGTATGATTATAATTTAGAGTCCACTATTAATTAGAGATGCGGGAGCTGAATGATTAATTAGGGGTTTAAGACTTTAATTTTAAAGGCTTGATAAACTCACTTGAATAACCACATAGCTATTAATTTTTATAACATGATGGCAATCTGATTAGTGAAACTAGGGTGGATTTTGTTTTTCCCACTTTCAATTGATATATTTTCATACAATTCTCTTTCTGCTCTTTGTGACGATTTAGGTTGATTAGTAGTTAATTAGTTAATTCTCTCAATTTGATTGCTTAGATAATAATAGAATCTAATATAGGTTTAGTACTTAATTAATCCTCGCGGGATCGACACTCTATTCATCACTATATTACTTGATCTGACCCAGTATACTTGCTGGTAGAATTCGCGCTTATTTTTATATATATTTGCAGTGGATCAGTCTTGTAATGTATAAATAATGTAAGAGCCTTGAAAAACAATTTAACATTGTTGTGAGAATCAAGTGTAATCCTCCTGAGAAGTTCTCAGGTTATTCTCTTGGAATCTCTAGAGTTCATAGGTAGGAGAGTTGTGAGAATTAAAAGGGTTGTTAGACTCTTCTCGAGTTAGGTCTTGTAGTGAGGGCTGGGATATATGAGGTGATCTCTGTTGTATTCTCATGTTTTCGATTTAGTCTACTCTATCCGAATGTTTTCCTCGCTTTAAGGGTTTTACCACTTATATTTGGTGTCGTTTATTTTTCAATTTCTCGTTATTCTAATCTAATTTAGGCATCTTGTTACAACATATATGCTTGGCTCTTAAATACATGGTTACAAGCTATGGGAAGCTGACTCCAATGACAATAATAACAGATGATGATAAAGCAATGGCTAAAGCCATTGCAGATGTTTTGCCATCCATTCAACACTATCTTTGCATTTAGCGCATACTCCAGAAAATTCTAGAGCATTTATCAAATGTTATTCACAAGTTTCCTTGCTTTAAAGAGGAGTTCAACAATTGCATACATCATACATGTAGTGCAGATGAGTTTGAGGTAGAATGGAGTAGAATGAGTAATAAGTATGCATTGGAAGGCAATTGTTGGTTACAAGATCTTTATTAGAGACGGAATAAATGGGTTCCAGTATATGTGAGGCCAATTTTTTGCGGGATGCCAACTACTCAACGATAAGAGAGTTTGAACAAGTTTTTGAAGGATTATGTGCAGTCTAGAACAATTGTGAGTAAGTTTTCTTCCCAATATGCAAAGGCCTTGCATGCACAATGTCTGAAGGAAAAGCACCAACAAGTGAAAACAATGACATCTCAACCAACAATGAAAACTTGGTATTAGATGGAGATAGTGACTACAGAAGTATATAAAAGGAAGGTATTCAAAATATTTCAACAAGAATTTTTTGGAACTTAAAAGTAGAAGGTGATAATAGTGGGTGAAAGAGGAGTTGAGAAGGTATATAAAGTTGGTCCACCTGGAAGAGACAACTAGTTTTACAATTGTGTGGAGACAACTTGTTTTTTGTTTTTTGCTCAAGAGACTATCACATGATGTCATTTGTTGGCATTGTCTTCAAGTACATATTAGCAGTGTTCGTGAAAAAGTTCCTTGTTCATGAGTTACATGAACATTATGTCCTATCTAGATGAAAAGCTTGTAAAATGAATTACTATGATGAAGCTCTCAATGAGGGGTTGCGTTATGTAAACTTTGATCCTTGCGCAATTTGACGTAATAGTTTATATACAATGTTTGTGAATGTTGGTGATGAAGAGGAAAAGTCATAGGGAAATTACAAGTATGTGATGAGAATCTTACGAGATGCTTTTATGCATTTGCAAAGAATGGAAACGTGACGAGCCCTGCAACTCTTGAATGAAGCTCTAGAGATGACGAGAAAGTGAGTAGTTAAAAAATCCCAATAAGATAAAGCCTTTGAGTGCCAATTATTTAATTTTTACTTATGCCCATTCTTGAAATATGAAAAATATCACCGTCCAGCATGCTTTTTTTCTATTTATTTTTTTCACGCTGCAGCATAAATTTGAATTATTTCCCTATACAACATGAAATTATTATTATTTTCATTGCATAGCATTCTATCTATGTTCCATCAAAAAATGGCGGGAGTGGACAGAATGATGACGTAACAACTTATTTGGGGGGAATTTTGCAACAAACAAGAACTTAAGAGCAAAATAAAGAAAATAAAATTAAAAAAGGAAAATCTCGTTTAGATTAAGGGGGAGAGGGCCATGACGCCCGATATTTGAGGGATCCTAAAGGCGGGATCCCTCAAATTGAAAGCATTAGGGGCGCCCCCGTCTGCTGTACCCCTCGATCAGGGTTGTTGGGCAGCTCAGACTATGTCGGCGACCCTGATTGAGGGGTGGGTGGCCTGCGAGGGCACCCCCAACACCCCCAATTTGAGGGATCCCAGCGATGAGATCTTTTTAATTGGGGGCGTGAGGGGCACCTCTTCTGGCTGCCCCACCCCCCGATTGTGATCGTCGGCATGCTTTGACCACACCGGCGATCTCGATTGATGGCCAAGCCACTGCCTCCTCCAGTGGTCGGGTTTTACTTTTTTATTTCTAATTTTCAAAATTTATTTTCTTTATTTTTACCCTAAGTTCTTATTTGTTACAAATTCCCTCAAACAAGCTGCCACGTCAGCGGTGAAGAAAATAAAATTTCCGTACTGTATAGGGAAATGATTTAAATTTATGTTACAACGTGAAAAAAAACGTGTTGTACCGTTATATTTCTCCTTTAATATATTGTGGGATAACTAACAATTTCCTTTCTCTGGGAACGCACATGTAAAATGAATTGTGAAACGTGATGCATACGCTCCGGAAACCTTGTTTTAAACCCTAATTACTTGTATTTTCGATAAGAAAAGGCGCCTTAATTTTTTCGGATTAAAACTCTTTCAATCTAGTAATTTATTCAAGAGGAAAAGAGCTTGAGACGAAGAAATCGATATTCTCACGTAGCGAAAAATATTCATGTCGGGTATTTCCCAGTCAAATAATTTTTTTCTAGACCCAATAATATTTTTCATCTCAAATGTGCTTGAAATCCTCAAAATGAGTGAAAATAATGTTTTTGAACAACTTTGGAGCCAGACACGCAACTATTTCTGGCAGAACCAGTTGAATTCGAAGTGGTTCAAACTGATTTCCATCTTTTGAAAATATTAAGGAGGCGGGCAGGGATACAACCAGCGCCTATGTACGGTGGCGCGGGTTGTACATGTGCCGATGTACAGGATCTGAGGTACTCCCCCGCCACGCGCTAGCTACCCAATTTTATCCAGATTGGATAGCTTGTGCCCTCCGGAGCTTTGAAAATTTCAAAAAAATCTGCTTTCGCCCCACCGATTTTGAAAATTACAAATCAATCCTTACTCCTCTTTGCCTATAGATGGAGTAGCGTTTTCTTAAGATAGGACCTTTCAGCTAATTTCATGTGCTGAGGTCTTATAGTAGGATTTAGTGAGTTTGAGCCCCATTTCAGCGATTTGAGACTCGAAAATACGAAACATCGACCGAGCTAGGGTACAATTGGCTTTTATGCCTCTGGTCGGACCTCGAATCAACCTTATTAGCTTGCATTTGGGTCAACAAACATCTATGTACTTCATTTCTTAGGTTTACGTACTAATAGTTTGCTAATTATGCTTGATTAGTGCCAATTTTTAGGATTATTTGAGTAGTGGCATATTAATAGGATCTAAACTTGGCTAAATTCCTTTTAATTGCTCTCTGGTCTTGCTGAGATTTTTATATCTCGAGAGAATTTGATATTTGATGTCCGTACCGTAGTGACTCTTTTAATGGTCATTGCATTTTGTCATTCATATATATTTTATTTCACATGCTTAATACTGATTGTGAGAGAAATATTAAAAGCTAATGGTTCTTCCAATTTATGATTTATTACTATCATTTTTCACATTCTTTTCATGTTATGGAATTTTGTTCAGAGGATTGCTGTAAATGTTCATGAATGTATTTTATGGTATAGTAAGGATTTGCGTAGTTCATTCCTTCACCATTTGTCACAATAAAATTAAAAAGAGTAAAATGCAATTTGCTCTCAACCTTTGAGCCTAGTTGTATGCTGCCCTTGACCTTTAAAAAGTTACAGTAAACCCCCCGGCCTATTCAAGGAGAAGCAAAGTGCATTCTAGGCTAGTTTCCCGACGACTTTTTCCAGCCAATTGAATAATTTATAAATTTCATAATTTAGAAAAACAATTTTTAAAGATTAAAAAATTTAGAAATTTGAAAAGAAAAACGAAATGAAGGCAGAAGAACATACAGAGAGAAAGAGGGAGAGGAAGGGGGCGATGGTGAATATTAGGAGTATTCGGGTCTGGATACTATATTTTTTTCACGATACCTAGACACTACTCGGGAGGGAACAGGTTCCAAGATTTTGGAACCGGACCTTATCATGTTGAATCGTGGAACTGGAACCTATATCATACCACATGTTCCGATTACCTTGTGGGAACATTTAAATTTTTAGCAATCCCGATGCAAGAAAAAACGAGGAAACTGGCAAATCACTATGAATCTCACTCCAAAATGCACGATCACCTTTGTCGCATCTAATTTAGAAATATCTCCTATATTCAATCACCAAGTTCAACACGAAATCAACTCTGTTTTGATCATGTGGAAGGTATATTATAGTGTGATTGAACTTTGGCTTTTTGATGGTTCACCGGATGACTGATACAACAAATGTGAAAACCTTGGTGGTTGTTACCTTTTTCCTTTAATAATGTTGAAGAGCATAAACCTGTATATTTCAGTGGTCTTATGAGGTTTAACTGCAAAAGCAATATTTTTCTCCTGTTGTATCAGAGTTTATATTGACTACTGAGCAAAGTAATTACTAAAAAAGCAACTCGCTTTTCACATAAAAAGGACCTATTCCATCAGAACACCTAAAACCGGTAATCATAAATCAACCATCAGCTGCAACTTCCAATTAATCTCAATCAGATTAACCGGAAGCGACCATCGGATCGAAGAGCCAGACCCCGGGAAATGAAAACCAACAAAAAATGAAACTTCACCTTGGCGAAGACGAAGGGGAGGCTCTGCCAAAGAGACAGGATTCAGAAGCGAGGCGGTGATCGAAATTATCGAGGAGGAGATTGAGATTGCAGGGGACGGAGCAGCGAAAAGAGGAAAATAGAAACGATCTGGGTTAGAGCTAGGGGTGTTGGGGAAACGAGAAAGGAGGAATGGGGAACAAGAAAAGAGACAGAGTGAAGACTGAAGAGAACGATAAAGGAGGGATTACTGACTTACTGGTTAGGTTTGATTTTAGTTTTTTTTTTTTAAATAGTTACTGTTATTCGAGTCCCAATATCGATTTCGGTTCCGATTTTGGGTACCATATATGCAATAACCGGAACATATTTTCACTCGGTCCTTATTTTAATACTCAGACCCTACCCTATTTTCAATACAAGCTATCCAGACCCTACCTTAACGGGTAGCTTTCAATTGATTCCGGATATACCCGGTATCCGTGCACACCTCTCCAATGAATATATTGTGAAATTTCTTGGCGACCTGGCCTCAGCTCGCTCTATCCAAATTTCTCTCACAATTGAATCATCAATGAGAGAGTACTAGGGTTGTCAATCTCCTATGGATCTCTTTGTCTGCTGCATAGCCAACCATATTCGCTTGATAAAACTAGGAATGAAGGCTCTGTGAGCTCGGATTTCTAATTTTTTAGTTCTTCCTGATGAAATTGGGTTGTCGAAGAGCAAATCAAGTTGTATTATTGCTCTGGATCTGCTAATAGATGGTGTTGGCTACTGCGTCATTGTTTTGTAGGTTGTTTGCTTCTTTTACTTTTACTCCAACTTCTATGAGTCTTTGAGTTCTAGATTCATAAGAAAATTTTGTGAGAAGAAGCACAAATATTTGGTGGCAGTCAATTCTAAGTTCTTTGCCTTACCCATTACATGATTTGATTTTAATTTACTTCAGCCTTGAATGGGCTTCAGCCTTCCGTGGTGGTGGTCAGGTGGAGAGGCACCATCGCTCCCTTCCCCTCCCTCTTTCTCTTTGAACGTTCTTCGGCCTTCTCTTTTTCTCTTTTCAAATTTTCGAGTTTTTTAATCTTTAAATTGTTTTTCTAAATTGTGAAATTAATAAATTATTCAGATGGCTAGAAAAGTCGTCGAAAAACTAGCCAAGGTGCACTTTGCTTCTTCTTGAATAGGCTGGGGGGCTTAATGCAACTCTGTAAAAGTTAGGGGATACTATACAATTAGATCCAAAAGTTGGGGACCAACTGCACTTTGCTCAATTAAAAATATTGATTTTATCGAAACAAATAGTAAGCATATATTATATTAAATAAATAAATAAATAAAAGAAGAGTAAAAAGCAGGCCTGCATCTTAGGCAACAAATAATTGTTGTATATTATCGCTACAACCATGATTGTTAGAATCGCGATTCGAATCATAGAATCTTACGATTCTACGATTCAAGGGGTGGTTACCGATTCCGATTCCATGGCATGAATCGAGAAGGTAGAATCGTGACTGAATCGCGATTCGAATTGCAGAATCGTAGAATCAGACCGATTCTACGATTCTAGTTTCAACCCAAAGTCATATGCCCCCTCTCTCTCCCCCCTCATCTCTCTCATTGTACAACAGTATTGCTCATTGGTTCTCTTATTTTATGAAAAGTTTGAAACTTATCTCCTGACTGTAAGTGATAAGGACTTGGAAAGTTTCTGAAACTGCTTCGAATTGAGTTCCGGCCAATTCCTGATTGTCGTATGGTTTGAGATGATTTAGGTTGAAAATTTTTCCACTTTTTTAGGTGCAAAGATGATTCCAAAAAGGAATATACCAAGAAGAAGTTAGGGAGAAAAAACAACTTCGCCTATAAGATCCGTGACCATGGTACTATATCAATTTTCATTTGAGGCTTATCACCGAAAAAAAAATTTCATTTGAGGTTGTTATAGTGGGAGCGCTCTCTTGTGAAGACTAAGCACCATCTGATTTTGACGAACGAAATAGAAAGCAACAAGATTTATCATTTGATGTTTACTTCTACTATTTCTGACATGGGATTTGGTGTGTGTATATATATATATATATGTTGTTTTTTTAAATATAAGTAGAATCTTACGATTCACGATTCGATTCTACGATTCACGATTCCACGACCCTTGACCGATTCTAGGTAGAATCGCGATTCTGACAATCTTGGCTACAACTGATAATTTAATTTGTTAAATAGAGTAATATCAATAAATTTACAAGAAAATGATTCGCTCCACTTAGAAAGTGGTGTTCTAACCTCTAATATTAATTATTTAATTTTGAATAAACCTATAATAATGCGTTTAATGATAAAATTTATTAGTATATCCAATTTTACTTAATATATAATTAAAATATGTACAATTAAATGTTTAACTATTATTTTTATAAGGGATTTTTACCTCAAATGGCCCATAATTTACGCATTTTGTCAAATCTATCACATGATTTTTTTTGTCAGTTATATCACATGGTTTACATTTTGTTTCAAATTTATCCCACCGTTATATCTCCATCAATGTCTAACAGTTTTGCTACAGTAACCTCTTTTATTAGGGATAGATTTGAGAAAAAATTAAAATCATGGGATAGTTTTGAGGAAATAATTAAAATCATATGATAGATTTAGGACAAAATTGAAACCATGGGATAGATTTGGAGCCTACTAACGTGGACAACAAAAACGGCGGGATAGATTTCGAGCAAAATGTAAATCATGGGATATATCTGACAAAAATAAAAGAATATGATAGATTTGACAAAACGCGTAAACTATGGGCCATTTGGGGTAAAAACCCATTTTTATAACAATTCATTGTGATCAGTTGAAAAAGTTGTTATTATCAAATAAATTTTACTATTATTTTTATATGAGTTAATTGTGATCACTTGAAGATTATGTTATTATCGGATGTCATACGCTATAGAAAAATCAGGTACTGTTCTACGGATTTATGAAAATTTAACCATTAAAAAGTTTAATTTTGAATTTTAAATGCTTAAGCGAAATAATAGAAGAATATGCATAAAAACGATAAATGAAACAAAATTTTGAAAAAGAATTCGTGCAACGCATGAACCAAAATAACTAGTATCATATATAGGATACAGATATATAGATCGACGTATCCCTCAGCTTTTGGTTGATTATCATTTGAATCTCATCAATAATACATATGTATACATTTTTATCAAATTTAAAATGTATTTGTTTTGCAAACTTTTATAATGTATATTTTATTGGAATTTTTTAATAGATTATTTCTCTTATACCTTTTGTTCTCATAAAGTTCTTAAATACAACAGTTTATTAATTTATTTCTATGTATATGTAATTCAGATTACTTTTACGAGAGTCTCCCAATAGAACGATAAGGACATGCCACTTCAGCATTTTGAGAGACTCTCAGCTCATGGTGAAATGTCTCATCACTTTCCTTGAATTAAAGCAACATAAATGCGTTGAATTTTCTAATATTCACCCCAATCTCTTACTTTCTCAAGAAAACATTCTTAAATAATAGCATTAATGAATTTTGGATTTCACGGAAATTTTATCTAATAAATGTACAACTTGCTTATGCATCTTCAAAAACTGCAAGTACTTTTGCAACGCCCGAACTGAAGGCCCTGTATCAATCTATCTATATCTATATATCTATATAAATAATAAAAGTATAGGAAAGCACCATGTAGAACGAATGAAGCTTTTTGTCGCATGACTTTTCAGATGTCGCCAATAAAAATGTGATAAGTGGTGGAATGTAGTGTTGCCACTTCATTTCTAAAACCAAAAAGACATGTACTCATGAAAAACGATAAGACTAAAATATAACAAATTAGCTAAATTAAATAATATTATATTACAATTCACTAACTAAATTCTCTTCCAAGTGATGCGATTTCCATCCAGAATGACGAGACCTGACAGCAAAAGATCCCAAGATCGTTCTATGATCAAAATTGATTAACAAACCTTCGACCCGTTGTTTACGACATAAACAAGAACCTTGGTATAACTGATATCAACCCGTTGTTTATTGCGAAACAAGAAGTTCGGTATAGGAAGATGCCACAAACGGTGGTGGAAATCCGTTTGATAAGTCGATTATGAACGATATAGAAATTTCCAATAAGTTCGAATTAGTTCTTCAAAAACCAAAGAGAAGACTCTCACAATTTTATGAATGTTCCTTTTTAAAAAAAAATTGACCAAGATGAGTATATGTATAAACCAAAACTAACTTAAAGATATGAAATCAAATATTCCTAAAATATCTCCATGAGATTTAAACTTTAAACAAATCTAATATATATTCTCTTGATCTTCAATAAATATTCTAGAAATTTCTAGAAAATTGTATTATCATGGGATTAATCATCTGTATCATAAACTTGGCTTTTCCAGTGGTCTCTCATCGCATCCCAGAAATCCATCACTTTGTACTTGGACTTCCATTCACGAGTTTTCTTGTACTTCAACTTCCACAAACACTTGTTCAATTTAAGCTTAGCATTGGCCGGAATCTTCTAGAACTTGAATTATGTTGATGCATCTTTGTTGATCACGTGGTTTATGTCCAATGGGCCTCCACGAATTTGCTTGAGCCCAAACCTCTTGAATCAGGGCGTTGAGTACATCTTTAAACTTTTTTGCTCGTGCTCGCGTAACCGGTTCAATTGGAACTTGAACTAGATCCCTTGAACTTGTGCTACGATTTGCATCATTTCCCTCCTCTTGAAAATAATTTGCCCTCAAATCATCACTTACATCAAAAGGAAGCAAATCAGTAACAGTAAAAGTAGTACTTAAATTGTACTCACCAGGTAGGTCTAGTTTGTAAGTGTTGTCATTGATGCGCTCTAAGACTTGGAAAGGACCATCCCCTCTTGGAAGCAATTTGGAATGTCTTTGCGCCGAAAATCTATCTTTCCTCATATGCAATCAACCTAATCTTTGGGTTTAAAAAATCAGCTTATGACGCCCCTTGTTGGCGTGTTTTGCATACTGCTCCGTTCTTCGCTCAATGTTGAGAATTGCTTTATCATGAATCTGCTCGACAAATTCAGCTTTCTTTTTGCAATTTAAATTAACATGCTCAGTCAAAGGTAAATGAGATAAATCCAATGGTGTTGAAGGATTAAATTCATACACAATTTCAAATAGTAAAAATTTAGTAGCAAAATGAACAGATCTGTTATAAGCAAATTCAACACGTGGTAAACACTCTTCACATGATTTGATATTCTTTTTAATTAATGCCCTCAACAAAGTAGACAAAGTCCTATTTACTATTTCAGTTTGACCATCAGTTTGTGGATGACAAGTAATAGAAAATAATAGCTTAGTACCTAACTTACATCACAAAGTCTTCCAAAACTAGCTCAAGAACTTAGCATCTTTATCCGAAACAATTGTTCTAGGCATGCCATGTAATCTCACAATCTCCCTAAAGAACAAATCAGCAATATGCGAAGTGTCATCCATTTTGTGACATGAAATAAGTGTATCATTTTAGAAAATCTATCTACAATCACAAAAATTAAATCCCTCCCATGTTTAATCCTAGGTAATCCTAACACAAAATCCATTGAAATATCAATCTAAGGCTCACTAGGATTAGGTAAAGGAGTATACAAACCGTTATGTTGTTGATGACTTAGCAATCAACGCGCATTCTTCACGTCCCATCCTTCTTAGGTAAAAATATAATCGGAACGACGCATGGGCTCATGCTCTCCCTCACGTACCCTTTCTCTGACTCACTTATCTGTTGTTGAAACTCCTTTGTCTCCTCGTGATTGCTCCTATTGCCTGGTCGGTTTGGAATTATTGCACTGGGAACAAAATCAATTTGATGTTCAATCCCTCGGATTAAAGGTAACCCGTGTGGTGTTTCCTCGGGAAAGACATCATCATACTCCTACAAAAGAGAAACAACAGAACTATGCAAAGTGATGTCAAGTTTGTTAGTGTTGAAAAATGTCTCTCTGTACAAAAGTACAATCATCGGCTGATTTGAAAATATTGCTCGCTTAATTTCACTCACTTTTGCATAGAAATTTTTTCTCTCAATAGTCGAATTTTGATTTTCTTTTTCACTCTCATTTTTCTCGGCCTCTCTCTGATTTTCGCTTTTTTTCTTTTGATCACTCTCTTTTTGCAATATCGCTTGATCCTCATATACTTGCTGCGGTGTCAATGGTACAAGAGCAATTGATCATTAATTAAATACAAAGGAGTATTTGTTCGTAAAGCCATCATGCTTCACACGCCTATCAAACTGCCATGAACGCCCTAGTAACAAGTGTCCCGCTTGCATTGGTACTACATTATGTCAGCACCCCATTTTAGCTCACCATTCCAAACAATGATATCAGCAAGGGTCTAGACCATGACTTGAGCAGGAATACAAAAAACGGCTCGGCAGAGTAAGAAATCACTATTTATCCTCAAGTCAGCAAAATTGAGCAGATGACATATGCATATGACAGAAGGACTCTAAGGGTCACCAAAAGGCAACAAAGTGACTAGAGAGCACAACAATCCTATTTTCCGATAGTTCGCTCATCCATCGGAAGATAGCCAATATTGGACTTTAAAAATCCACATTGATGCCAAACATATGAAAAGTGTCTTCAAGCGCATTTCGCAAATCATCTGCTCTATACATAACAACTTTCTATATACATACAACTTTTCAGTGGAAGTTCAAAAATGCTGGTTTTTGGTTTTTCGAAGAAAAGTTAATTCCAAATATCAGATGCGGCCATGCCCCACAATCATACAGAGCACAAGCAGTGCTTCAGATTGTCTTTTGGAAGCCATACAAACATCTCAAATGACTTCCGAATGACAAAACGGGCATACCTCTTCGGAAGAGCATAACCGGATATTGGTTTGATGGAATAACGGCAAACGAAGTTGACCCTGTATTGCCCCAAAAACTCCAGCGGACAGACGCAATTGGGCAAATCAGACAGCAAAACCCTTTTCAGTTTCCCGAGTAACCTCCGAGGAGCATAAAATGCCATTTTCAATGAAAACTCATATCCGGAGGTTCTCTTTGGGGAAACTTGACGCTGGATGCCCACCCTACACAGTGCTAGCCTTCTCAAGGCTCAATGTGGAATCGTCAGAATGAATCACACAACTCATGTAGACCCCCCGAGCAGTGCTTTAAGGGTCTCAGATGCACTTTTCATGTCCTTAGAGGCCCAATCTCAACAAACAAAAATCACAGTGATCTCCGGATCGCCTGAGCAACTCAGACATTGATTTCTGAAAGCAATCTGAGAAATCAAGTTTCGGCCTCCTAGGACATCTCCGGCTCCATATTTGCATTACCGACTTAAGGGTCAAGTGCCCCACGTAATTTGACAATTTATGTCAAAATGACCGACATGGGATGCAGATACAAGATATGCTGTTAGAAGTGGGTAACCTCGCTCTGAATGCGTAAAAGGAGAAAAACCGACTTCCAAGCCTCATACAGACATTTGGCAATTTCTCACGGAAAATGCCAATCTTGGACTCATTAAATCTGTTTCCTCGCGTATATCGACAATTCGACGTTCAACTCGAACCACAAGTTTCGAATGCGTGATCAATCGAGACCCGAGCTTTCTCCCGGTTTCTCCTCAACGCCTTAGAAATTTCGGCTTCTTCTTCTTCAATGCAAGAAGCCAACTTGCCAACTTGCCCTCTCTTAGCCAAAATATCTTGGATAGGTTGAAGACAACACTCAACTCCTCATCAATGCTCATCAATGTCTTATCTCTTCTTCATTAATGCAATGGAAGAAGATGAGGCTTGATATTTTCTTAATCAAACCGTCCAAGCTTAATCCAAGGGGTTAAGAGCACTTGCTTATGCTTAATTGCTCATTAGTTTTGCCTATAAATTGCCCAAAAGTGATTAAGTTAATCACTTCTCTTCTTGCACACTCTCTCCAAGCTTTCTCCCGCAAGAAAAGCTCTCAACTCCATAGCCAAAACCAGCAAGCCTCAACACTTCAAAACCAAGAGAGAAAAACCGAAGAAAACTCGAAGAAAGCTTTGAGTTATTAAGTCAGAAGCTGATGTTCATCATCCCGATTTAAGTTCAAAAAATTCTCAAACTCCATGGACCACATGTTTTGGACCCTAGGAGTTCATTTATGAACTTAGATTTTTGGTTTGAAGTCATTTGCTCATCATTTCAGGTCATTTAGGTGATTTCGGGTGAAGGACATGCTCTCGGGTGAACAGTATACCCATCGCTGCCTGCCAGCCGCGCGTCCGAGCACCTTCCCGCGCGCCTGACCCCCTGCCACGCCCGTGCATAGTAAGTGCATTAACATCCAAAAATCTATGAAGCTCTTTGTAGTAAAATGAAAAACATACATAGTAAGTGCATTAACATCCAAAAAGAAGAAAAAAAATGCACATGGAAAATAAATTATTGATTTAAGCGATATCAATGTGCCGATTTTAAAGAGAGATGTGATAAAATAATAATTGTGAATCCTTCATCTTAATATAAAACTTAAATGGTTAAAATAATAAGCAAATGTATAATGATTAATTTCTGCATGGGTGCTCGCACACGCCTAGTCGCGCGCCCATCCTAGCCCGAACGTACATCCTTTGCACCCGAGCACCCTTCCAAGCGTTCAACCGAGTCACCCGACTCTCAAACACTTCCCCAACTCTTTCCCCGTATCCCGAGGCTAAGTAAATCACTCTTGACTTAGAGGAGTTAGGGCTTTTACATTTATTGCATGTTCATGGAGTTATATGGTGCACAAAACGTGTTCACTCACAAGACTTCATTTTTATGCATTTTTACATTATATCATGCATGTTTATCCTTGATTAACATGTCAACATGTCGGGAAACACTTGGATCGTAGTTAAGAAGAACACCCCGACCCGAGAAAAACAAATAGCTCACAGGTTACACTCCAAAGGAGGTGGGGGAATGCTCTCTTGCTCTTTTCGGGTAAGGAACGATCTTCTTGACCCGATCTAAGTTCGACTCCCGAGTTTCCTCGTGTTTTCCCGCATGCATGAAGTTGGTATTGTTTTATTGATTCCCTAAATAACTTGTTTGTGCATGTTTGCATGTTCGAATGTGTTATTCAAATCATGGCAATACCGACTTTCGTTTAATCGTATCATTTATCGTGTTTGTTACTTGAGCATGCGAGAAATGATTCAAAACGAGACGGGAAAAATTCATGGAACCCGATGTAAGCCATGAGGCCTCTCGGTTTTCTCCAAGGAAAAATGGTCGAGAGTCTCTTAGACTCATATGGGTTGCATGAGGCTTCTCCCCGTTTTGAGTCCGTTTTCAGATTTCGTATAATTTGCAATTTACATTATCGTTGCAATATCGCATGGAAATGTCTTTCAAGTAAACATGCATGGATTCGAATATCGATGACTTATTTGGGTTCATTCGATTATGAGGGTATTTTTGGTTATTTGACCAAATTATCCTCGATCCCTGTGAAACCATCTCGGTTATTGAATCACGAATCGTTTTCACAATTAATGCATTCGGCAATAACCTTGAACATTAATTCCACGAACGAGTTAATCGGGAGGCTCATACGATTAATTTATTCAATTTAAATAAGTTTGCACGAATTGGACATTAATTTGTAACTCGCGTCGACGAATTACAAAATGATGTTAATGCCCTTTTCAAAACCCTCATACTTTCAAATCAGTATTGTGTTGTTTCCCTTTTCTGAAAAAAAAACTTTCAAATCAAGGGCAAGAACATCATTTTGTGATTTGACGTCATATTAGCATCGTTTAGGGTGCCAGTTGGGTATTCTGTATCAAAAATATAATTACCTGACTAATCATTTCATTTGATCTAATCAAACGCTAGAAAATGGTTAGGCGGAACTCTAGGTTCCAAATCTAGAGTCAAAACACAAGTTTGGATCAATTCAGTGGTAATTAAATGTCACAGCACCGAATCACTATAAAAGCAATCCACACACACAATATTTGACTCTCTTTGTCAAGTTCTCAAAACAAAGCCAAATGCAAAAATGTTTTTGCATGATTCTTTGCTTAGCATATGGCATTTGCTTGCAAAAACACCCCTAGGTCAATAAACTTGCTAAGACACGTACATTTGACAGTAACAAACACTTTGTCTGTTATTAACATGTTGCGTGTTACCTTTCTGCACATGTTTGTCATGCAGGTCGAGCCTGATCCCTAGGTCGAATGATGTTAGGGTTTAACGCCCTAATCATCGATCACTGGGTCCAACGCCCTAATCAACACTCACAAGGTCCAACACCCTATTCAGTGAGAGCGTTCATTGAATTTCAGTTTTTCGGTGTTTCCCTAAACTCATGGTGAGTTACAGCGAAATAATAACCGAACGTGAGTCGACTGGAATTCGGCCATTTGTAATTTGTGTTTATTGTTTTCGAGAGCATTATAAGGACTTTTATTTTGTACATTCATTTGGTAAGAATTCCAGTCGGTAAGCGAACGGTCCGAGAGTCGAATTAATCGAATCAGTCTAATGATTGTTGTACGGATCTGAATGTGGACTCTCGTCGGGGCCTGCATTGCGTGCTTTTGGATCGCGCGGCTTGGGAGTGTCTACCTTCCCGTGGGGACGCGTGACGGACACGCGTGAGAGAAGGAGTCGCCACTTATCATTTTACGACCCGTAGGTCGAGGGCGGATAAGTTACCCGGGTCTAGGGGTATGGAACACCTAGTTTATTGTTAAGGCATTGATCTGTGCGGAACCGGAAAATCCATGTTTGGGGGTTCATGTTACGTGCGGGCCTATATCCCGCACGCCCTTTCAGTACTCTGGTTTGCTAGGCTTGCATGTTTTATTATTTATCGAATGGATTAAGTTGCGCTCGGCTCGCACGTTTTGACACCGGAGATTCGGTGAACTAAACGATGTCGGTTGAGAAGCCGAGAGAGAAGTAAACCCATATGTCGGGGAGTTGGTTCACAATCTTGCGTTACAGCTCATCGAACCATGGAGGTTGAATCCCTGCGTGAACCAAAACCGCGAGATCTTGGATTTACTTGTGTCTGGGCAAGCATTAGACCGATTCGATTAATTCGACTCTCGGACCGTTAGCTCACCGACTGGAATTTTTACAGAACAAATGTATAAAATACAAGTCCTTACAATGCTCTCGAAAACAATAAATACAAATTACAAATGGCTGAATTCCAGTCGACTCGCGTTCGGTTATTATGCCGCTCTAACTCACCGTGAGTTTAGAAAAAAAACCGAAGAACTGAAATTCAATGCACGTTCTTACTGAATAGGGCGTTGGACCCTGTGAGTGATGATTAGGGTGTTGGACCCTCTGCTCGATGATTAGGGCGTTGAACCCTAATACTATTCAGCCTAGGGATCAGGCTCGACCCGCATGGCAAACAGGTGCGGAAAGATAACACGCAACATCTAAATAACAGACAATGTGTTTGTATTCACCGAATGTACGTGGATTAACAAGTTTATTAATCTGGGGTATTTTGGCATGCAAATCCTACCCTAGACAAACAAACGTGTGCCAATGTTTTAGCATTCGGCTTTGGTTTGAGAACCTGACATGTCGGGTGTCCGTAGTCAAGTTTCGTGTGTGTGGATTGCTTTTACAGTGATTTGGTGTTGTGACACTGAATTACCACTGAATTGATCCAAACTTGTATTTTGACTCTAGATTTGGAACCTAGAGTTCCGCCTAATCATTTTCTAGGATTTGGTTAAGTCGAGTGAAAGGTTAATCAGCATTTTGCATGTTTTCTAACAGAGATAACCGTTGTAATTACCCGAGTCTATGTTAGGATGACAGAAACTCATCAGTTAGATAAGAAAAGGCTATGCAGATGAACCTGCACCTGAACAGGTAGCCCGTTCTTATCCTATATTGTAGTGTTTTTGTCATGCTAACCCTAAGGATGTCGTTGAATTGTGAAAAGACGATTTTGCCCTTTATTTGAAAATTATTTTTAGAAAATGGGAAATATCACAGTGCGAGCCACCTCGGCCTGTAGCCGGTGTCGACCAATTCCCTGAATCGTCCAGGGTTGTGCAAGAACCCAGAAAAAGCCAAAGAACCGGTCGATCTGCCCGGAAGTGATCTAGAAAGATCTTCTGTATCCTGACCTGAGTTACTTGGAATCAGGTAAAAACTCAAGTTGAGACACAGAAGCCTTTTCAGACGTCCATGCTACATCGGACCGCGCGTTTCGGGTTTTGAAATTGATAAGTTTGTAAATGGCACTAACGTCATTTGACAACTCATCGACGCGAGTTATCAGTTAATGGTCGATTCGTGTAAATTTTATCATTGTGAAGTGAGTTTAATCACGTGAGCGTCCCGATTAACCCGTTCGTGAAATTAATGCTTAAGGGTTGTGCCGAATGCATTAATTGTGAAAACGATTCGCGACTCGACGACCAAGACGATTCCATAAGGATCGAGGATAATTTGGTCCAATGACCGAAACTACTCTCGTAACCGAATGGACCCGAATGAGTCATCGATACCTGAATTCATGCATGCTTTGTTTTGAAAAGACATTTTCATGAGATATTGCGACGATAATGTAAATTGTAAATTACACGAAAGCCGAGAATGGACTCAAAACGGGAAGAGGAAGCCTCATGCAACCCGTACGAGTCTAAAAGGCTCTCGGTTACTTCTCCTTGGAGATAGCCGAGAAGTCCATGGCTCGAATGGGGTTCCACGAGGTTTCCCCGTCTCATTTCGAATCATTTCTCGCATGCTTAAATGACAAACATTATAAATGACATGATTAAACGAAAGTCGGTATTGCCATGATTTGAATAACGCATTCGAACATGGAAACATGCACAAACAAGTTATTTAAGGAATCGATAAAACAATACCGACTTCATGCACGTGAGAAAATACAATGAAACTCGGGAATCGAACTTGGATTGAGTCAAGAAGATCGTTCCTTGCCTGAAAGGAGCAAGAGAGCATTCAGTCACCTCCCTTGGAGGGAAACTCGTGAGCTCTTTGCCTTTCCCGGGTCGGGATGTTCTTCTCGACTACGATCCAAGTGTTTCCCGACATGCTAGCATATAAATCAAGGATAAATATGCATGATATAACATGGAAAATGCATAAAGATTAAAACTTGAAGATAAAACCTACATAAAACCCTTTATAACTCCATAAACGCAACAAGAATGTAAAAGTCCTAGTTCCTCTAAGTCGGGAATGGTCATACCTAGTCCCGAGATGCGGGATGGGACCTTCAAGAGTCGGGTTGGACCGTTGACGGGTCGGGTTTGGGCTGTTTTCCGTTGAACAGACCCGAATGGCACCGAACAGACCCGGCTGGAATACTGGACAGACCCGACTGGCACAAGTCGGGTCGGACGTCGCCACGGAGGCTCCCGATGGAATTTTGAGGCAAGGTCGATGGCCTTGGATAGCCAAGGGACCCCTCTAGGTGACCGTGGTGGTCGTTTGTTCCCAGAGTTGTCGGTTCGAACCGTACAGTCCTGCAAAAATCACCCAAAACAGAGCACGTTTGGAATTTCGGACCCGACTGGCACAAGTCGGGTCGGATGTCGCCACGGAGGCTCCCGATGGAATTTTTTAGCAAGGCCAATGGCTCTCGACTGCTAACTCACCTCCGGAGGTGGTTGTGGTGGTCGTTTTCCGAAAAGAGTCCTGCATCGACCCGATCTGCAAGAAAACCGTACAAACAGTCAGAAATTTCGACCCGACTGGGCCATCGAGCTGTTTCTTCTTCCTGGGGTTAAACCGACGGGTTTTTCTTGGATTTCTTGACTCCTTGACACCCTAGGGTGGTGTGGGGAGGTGTTTGATGGGTTTTTCTAGCTCAAACCGACTTGGAAAGGCTTGAAACCCGGTTTGACATTTTTGACCCGAGAAGGACCAAATCTCTCCAGATTTTGTTCAAGGCTGGTTATATGGCTTAGATGCTTCAAACTTAAAATCTAAGCTCAGAAATAGATAGAGGGGGTCAAAAACATGTGGATATGAAGTTTGGTAAAGTTTGGATTTAAGCTAGGATAGATTCCGACTTAAGACTTTGCCCGGTTTTGCTTGGTTTTGCTTGGTCTTGCTGAGCTGCAATTTTGCTGAACTCCTTGAGAGTTTGAGAGCTTTTGTTTGAGTGAGAAATGCTAGAGAGAGAGTGCTTGAAGGTGAATGATCAAGTTAATGACATTTGGACAATATATAGGAAAGCTTAAGTGCAATTAGTGAAAGAAAAGTGCAATTAAGGGGCATGGATTAGGAGATCCGAATTTGCTTAATGAAGGAAGAAGATATTCTTGCAAGTGGCATTGATGGAGAAGAGATAAGAAACATTAATGGCTTGGATGGGAAGTTGGAGTGTTGAATTGAAACACTTATATATTTTGCAAAAGGAAGACAAAGGCAAGTTGTCTTCTTGGCTTGAAGAAGAAGATGACAAGAGAGGGGTTGTTCTTCTTGTCTTTGGCAAGGGGAAGAAGATCCCGTGGGTCCCACACGAGATTGGAGGTGAATCGGGAATGCTCGGATGTCGATCAGTTACGTGTTCGAGTTCCGTGACTTGAAAGAACGTTGTATCGACAATGTGCGCAAGAAAACGATCCCGATAATCCCAAGATTGTCAATTTTCGTGGAAGAATGCTTCGGGTGCATACGAGGCTCGGAAGCCGTTTTTGCCCGTTCCGGGTGACCGGAGCGAAGTTAACTGCTTCTAATAGCATATCTTGTATCTGCAACCCACGTTGGTCATTTTGACATGAATTGTCAAACAACGTGAACAATTGACCCTTAAGCCGGTAATGCAAATGTGAAGCCGGAGACGTCCTAAGAGTCCGAAGTTGGATTTCTCAGATTGCTTTCTGAGTTGCTTGGGCGCTCCGGAAATCAATGTGATCTCCGTTTGTCAAGACTAGATCTCTAAGGACTTGAAAAGTGTATATGAGACATTTAAAGCAATGCTCAAGAGGCCTAGACACATTGTGCAGTTCAGTTCGACGATTTCACATTAGGCCTTGGAGTGTGTACCACTGTGTAGCGCAGGCATCTGGCGTCAAGTTTCCGTAAAATGGACCTCCGGATATGCCTTTCCACTGAAAATGGCTATTTCTGCTCCTCGGAGGTTACTCGGGAAACTGAGAAGGGTTCTGCTGTCTGTTTTGTCCAATTGTGAATGTCTGCTAGAGTTTTCAGGGCAATGCAGTACGAACTTCGTTTGCCGTAATTCCGTCAGACCAGTCTCCGGTTATGTATTTCCGAAGAGGGGTATGCCCGTTTTGTCACTTGGAAGTCATTTGGAGTGTCTGTGTGGCTTCCAAGAGACCATCTGAAATATTGCTCGTGCTTTGTATGCTTGTGGGGCATGGCCAAATCTGACATTTGGAATTAACATTTCTCTGGAAAACCGGCATTTTTGGACTTTCACTGAAAAGTTGTCTGTATACAGAAAGTTGTTCTGTATAGAGCAGATGATTTGTGAAATGCGTTTGAAGAAATTTTTCATCTGTTTGGCATCGATGTGGATTTTTGAAATCCAATATTAGCTGACTTCCGACGGTCGAGCGAACTATCGGAAAATAGGACTGTACATGTGGTACACTGGAAATGTCGGTTTTGGACGTTGTTGAGCTCTCTAGTCACTCTGTTGACCTTTGGTGATCCCTAGAGTCCTTCTGTCGTGTGTACATGTCATCTGCTT
Source organism: Punica granatum (assembly GCF_007655135.1). Classification (NCBI taxonomy): domain Eukaryota; kingdom Viridiplantae; phylum Streptophyta; class Magnoliopsida; order Myrtales; family Lythraceae; genus Punica; species Punica granatum. Next base: position 13,006,174 of record NC_045132.1, read on the forward strand.
GATTTTGCCGACTTGACGTTGAATAGTGATTTTTTGCTCTGTTGAGCCGTTTTTCTGTATTCTGCTCAAGCCATGGCTTGGATCATTGCTGATGATGTAATTTAAATCAGTGAGCCAAAATGGGGTGCTGACAATTGCCCAAAGAAAAGTAAATCCAAGAATTCGCAGTTCTGGTTCACGCATGGATTCAACCTCCATGGTTCAATGAACTATAACGCAAGATTGTGACCCAACTCCCCGACACATAGGTTTACTTCTCTCTTGGCTTCTACACCAACATCGTTTAATTCATTGAATTTACGGTGTCAAAACGTGCGAGCTGAGCGCAACTTAATCCACGCGGTAAATAATAAAACATGCAAGCCTAGCAAATCAGAATACCGAAAGGGCGTGCGAGATATAGGCCCGCCCGTAACATGAACCCTCGAACACGGACTTTCCGGTTCCATACAGACCAATGCCTTAACAACAACTAGGTGTTCCATACCCCTAGATCCCAGGTAACTTATTCGCCCTAGACCTACGGGTCGTAAAATGATAAGTGGCGACTCCTTCTCACGCGTGCCCGTCACGCGTCCCCACGAGAAGGTGGACACTCCCAAGCCGCGCGATCCAAAAGCGCGCATGCAGGCCCCGACAAGAGTCTACATTCGGGTCCGTACACATTACACAACATTTCATCTTCGTATTTACCGATTCGAAATGCAACTAACACATGCTTGTTCACCCTATTTCACCACTATATTTAATCGTTGCAACTTATATGGCCTATGGTGCTTCAACATGGACAGTCCCAATTTTTCCACTATTGTTGTGCTTACGACATTAGTACAACTACCACCATCAATAATCACACTACATACCTTGTCTTTGACGTAGTACCTAGTGTGAAAGATATTCTCCCGCTGCACTTCTTTAACTCATTTTGTTTGCAAGCTCAATGCTCTCCTTACCACCAATGTCAATGCATCAGGGGCTAAATATTCATCCTCGGAAATGTCCTCCAATGATGGCATATCATCGGTGTCGAAATCTTCATTGTCGGTCATAATTTCACTACTATCTCGCATCACCATGACCTGCTTGTTTGGGCATTGACTTGCTATGTGTCCCCTGCCTTGGAATTTAAAACACTTAATGTCACGATTCCTGGAGGTAGAAGTGTCGTTTTACCTTGAGGAACGTGACTGGTTGCTTCTTGCTTTTGCTCAGTTTTTGACTTTGACGTGGATTGCTTCTCATCTTTCTTCCATTGATTCGGGGTTCCAAGTAGATGTGCTTGGACTTTGACTTGCACGTGTACTGCCCCTCCTCTTGAATTGATTCTCAATCTTTATGGCCATATGCACAATATCCTCCAACTCCACATAATGTTGTAATTCTACGGTATTTTGAATTTCTCGGTTCAATCCCTAAAAAAATCTTGCTATAGTAGCCTCTCGATCCCCCTCTACAATTGCTCTAATCATGGCTACTTCCATCTCTTTACAATATTTCTCTACACTCCAGTTACCTTGGCTAAGACTTTGCAACTTATTATACAACTCTCGTAGTAATAACTAAGAACAAATCGCTTCATCATCACCCTTTACATTTCCTTCCACGTATCTATGGGTGTCTCTCTATTTCTTTGCCTATTTATCACCAATTGATCCCACCAAATAATTGCATAATCCGAGAATTCAATGGCTGCCAATTTGACTTTCTTAAGTTCGAAATAACTATGACAATCAAATACAAACTCTACCTTTTTTTCCCACTCAAGGTATTCTTCGGGATTACTCTTTCCTTGGAACGATGAGATTTTCATCTTAAGACTACCCAAGTTATTGTATTCCCAATTCCTAACTTCTCTAAATTACCCTCCACGTCTCCTATTACTAACAACCGAATCCCAATCATCTTCTTCATCAAAACCAGCCCTATAATTCTCTTCATCTTCAACCATCACTTCCTTCGGTTGAACTCTTTCCCTCTTATGCGCATTAAGAGCGTTTCATGGCTATTTTACACGTGTGTTCTCCATCTAATATATTCGTTCATGAACCTGCTCTAACTCCAACCTCATCACACGCCTCATCTCACTCATCATGGCTTCCATAAGTACTTTCAGATTAGCCAATTTTGTAACACGTTTGGCAATACTCTTAGCATAGTTGTGAGACATAACTGCTGCAAAACAAAGTTAGAAAGAAAGGATCACACAATTCTCTCCTTTATGTGTTTACACTTAAGAATGTGAATCACTACACACGTGTTTTCACTCAAAAAAAATACTTGACTTTTAACCCTCTAATGTTGTTACCACTCTTGCCTTTTTTCCACTCGATAATTATATTTCTATTCTTTTGGAACTAAACAAACAATACTCTAAAATTTCCAATAACAATTCACCAAGAACTCATCAAGGAAAATTAATGATCAAATGAAACAAGAAAAAAAGCAACTAGTATGAAGGATGAAGTATATCATAATGTTGTATGGATAGAAAGATATGGAGAATTATAAAGGGAAGGGAATATGAAAGGAAAGAGATATTATGTAATTGGGGGAATATAATCAATAGGGATCAACAAGAAAGGAAAATAACAATTTTAGAATGATTTGATGCAAACAATTCGGATCAAATTGATACCGATAACGATTGTTAACAGCTTAAGAACGCATGAGACAAACTTCTTCTTTCCGTTCGATTTTTTTTAGCTATTTTTTTCGATTTTTTTTTGGCTAGTGACAATCCACAAAGAACAAACTTGATGAAACGAAACTCAGCAAATTGAAATAAAAAGGATATGATAAATCTTATTTGGAGCCTAATGCTCTGATACCAAATGATGTGATTTCTGCCAAGAATGATGAGACCCGATAGCAAAAGGATCCCAACATCGTTCTATGATCAGAATTGATTGACAAACTTCTACCCATTGTTTACGACATAAACAAGAACCTTAGTCTAACTGACCTCAGCCCATTGTTTATTGTGAAACAAGAACCTCGGCATAAAAAGATGCCACAAATGGTGGTGGAAATCCGTTTGATAAGTCGATGATGAACGCCGTGGAAATTTCCGATAAGTTCAAATTAGTTCTTCAAGAACCAAAGAGAAGTGGCCCATTTGTTTTCAGGGTTAAAATCACAAAAATTTTAATTTTAACTTTAACTCAACCCACTACACGACAAAACTACACATTTCCCAAGTCAAAAATTTTAACTTTAACTTTAACTCAACACACTACACAACATTTTGTCATTTTCCACAATCAAAATCAAAGTTACTTTAACTCTGAAACCAAACGCACCGTCACAATTTTCTGAATGTTCCTTTTTAAAAAAAAATTGACTAAGATGAGTATATATAGAACAAAACTAATCCTAAAGATATAAAATCTAAATATAGATATAAGACTTAACCTATAAAGATATGAAATCTAAATATTTCTAGAATATATTCATGAGGTTTTAACTTTAAACAAATATGATGATATTTTCTTTTGATCTTCAACAAATATTCTAGAAACTTCTAGAAAATGGCATTATCACAGGATTAATCATCCGCATCATAGACTTGGCTTTTCTGGTGGTCTCTCATCGCATCCCTGAAATCCAACACTTTGTACTTTGACTTCCATTCACGAGTTTTCTTGTACTTCAACTTCCTCAAACACTTACTGAATTTAAGCTTAGCCTTGGCCAGAATCTTATCGAACTTGAATCATGTTGATGCATCTTTGTTGATCACGTGGTTCATGCCCAATGGGCCTCCATGAATTTACTTGAATTCAAACCTCTTGAATCGGGTCGTTGTGTATATCTTTAAACTTCTTTACTCGTGCTCGCGTAACCATTTCAATTGGAACTTGAACTAGATCCCTTGAAGTTATGCAACGATTTGCATCACCAAGAAAGATAAATAATATTTTGATGTTTGTATTTTCATTAAACCCAATCCGTATTTTTCTTCTAATCTTAAATAAAGAAATCCATTTTTCTTTTTCTTTTTTTATAGGCATATTACATATGATTTTCTTTTACCGACCGTAGCAAAAAAATTTGTCAAACTTATTTTCTTTGATATTCCTACCCAATCTTGGATAATATTTGGAGTCAAGATTAGGTTAGGATATGAAATCGGTTACAGACTCTAATACGGGCAAGACAATGAAATCGCACTATAAGCATAACTTAGGAATGGAGGTTGTTCTTCACGATTATGTGAACAATTTCGTCCATTAATTGAGGTTCTATTAGTACTTTTGATTATAGAGATGTAAATTATGTTTTGCTTTACAGATCGTAAGATTAAAAAGGCTTATGTACTTTTAGAGAGATGAATATAGTGGTTTCACAATTTTCTGTGATCATGTTGGTCATATTGGTTGGGAATACCTTAAGTGAAAGTGGAAAGCATAATTCACCTCATGCAATTTAAGGTTAGATGTACTCGGGAAAAAAAAAGCTTTCAAATTGAAGGGAAAAGAATATATAGCTCGAGCCAAATATACTTTGAAATTTTTTAAATTAAATTATCAATATTAATAAGAAAATTTAATTGATCACAATATACTATATGCTCTGATCGATTAGTCGAGTCTAAACTTTCTTTTTATTTATTTATTTTTTTGCTGGGTAAGGTCTAGTCTAAACTAACAACCGTAAATGCCCATGTGTTCTGGTTTATCGAGAAAATTTTAAGCAATGGTTTGTGATTTTCTAGATTCAAATAATAAGAAACCTCTTTTCTTTTTTTTTAATTACAAGAGAGGGCTACATTGAAATAAAAATAATAAATATCTAATATAGAGATATAGGTAGTTCTACTGGATATCGAACTTGACATCTCTTGATTATTGGGCGAAATATTTATCACGGTGTTGTTCCCCCTCTTGAACAAACCTCCCTTTTTCCATTATTCACGTGCTAACCAATTCCATTGCGCCACGTCGCACGATGCAATTTACTCGGCAGATGTGTCAGATACTTACTGGTCGCCGCCTTGGGGAACCCACGCGAAACACTTCTTCAGTTCCCGTATTGTATTGCAATCCCCAACCTTGAAATCATTTTCGTGGAAGGTAGTACCATCTCGTCTGCACAGTTCGGGGAGAAGAGAGAGAGAGAGAGAGAGCGATGAACTCCTCCATCTTCTCGGTCGACGAGATCGCCGATTCCTTGTGGCCATCCGCCGTGGCGGACCGTGCGACGGCGGCGCCCATGTCCGAGTGGGATTACGAGAGTTTTCTCCAGGAGGTTTCATGCGCGGCTTCGATCTCCCCTTCCTCTTCCTCCGCTGATTCCACCGCTCCTCCGTTACCTTCGAATTCCAAGCCTCCCGAGGGTGATAAGGAGCTGAACAGGCAGAAGAAGTCGGATCAGTCATCTAACGCTCCGGTCAGGCGCGATGACTGCCACGCCTTCCTCAAGTCCCAGCTCGATCGAGCTTGTGCTGCTGTAGCTGAGGCTCGCTCACGAGTACTCTCTCTCTCTCCGTGTCTCTCTCTTCACATTTAGGAAGAAACTGTTCCTTCATGCCCTAGCAATCTGTGTTTGCGGCTAGCCATCATAAGCAATCATCTCTTTTACCAGTTATTATCATGGTTTCTTATAGAGGAGCTGAGAGCAGCTGCTCATGGCTAATTTGTTGTTCCAATGATCTTAATTCAGTTTGTCAAATTCAAATTGTTGTTGTTTGTTGCATACTAATAGGCTTCAGCTGCTAAGGCAGGGGAATCCAGTGCTTTGCCTGAGAACCAACCGCAGTCCACAAAATCTTCACAACCGGAGTCTCGGGATGATGGTGAGGCTTCTTTCATTATTCCCGTTTTCCTTCCAAGTGTCTTGAAAATGTGCCTCCCAGTCATGTTATCTCTCACCGCAGTTCCTTAATTGTTTCTGCCCCAGATTGTGAAATTGGGTACCTCATCTCTTGAACGCTTTCTTGCGGAGATGGGGAAAGCTAAAAGCCCCAACCAAAACCAAAATGAGATGAATATCTTGAAATCGAACTACTGCGAATTTATTCTGCTCACAAACTTGGTTCAAGGAAGATTAAGTCTAGTTTGAATTATGTCATTCTACACACTATTGTGATGCCCTGGGACCAAAAAATTTCTAGCTATAAAATGAGCTTGTATACATATGCAAATCTTCTTACCTTAGAGGTCTTTAGATTTACATGTAGTATAGTGGAAACATAATAATTAATAATACGGGTATTTATATACTTCTTAGATTTGCTGTTGTTCTGAGGTGTGACCAATTCCTTTGTTTATTTTCTTTCTTTTCTTAATGAGAGGCAGAACCTTTAGTTTTATTGCCATTGTTACAGCTGCAGCCCTCCAAGTTTTGTGAATGTTGTAGCTCACATTGTTGAATAATATAGTCTTAGATATTCTTAGATAGAGTCATCCTTCTATACATATGAAGCGTGTATGAAATCAGTGATCGTTTGATGTGCATATTACTAGGTTAGAGGAGAGAAATTCTATATTGTGGAAGGATATGATAAAGCACCATCTTGGCTGGGGGAAAATGAATAGGAGAAAGAGTGATCTTTGTCACAGACAAATTGCTTAGTAAGAGATGCTAGAGATAATTGCGGTAGCATAATTCAATTCTAGGTGCAATGCAATCATTTTTCATGAAGGCACAAAGGGATTGTTGGATGTCAGAAAATTTGTTCAGTCTGTGCATTTTAATTTTGACAGATCAAGGAGGAGTTTAAAGTTGAACAGTTGAAAGCATTTAAATGCAGTGAAAATGTAATTGCAAGAGATTGAAAGGATTTCTGCCATATATTAAAAGAATTCAATGCATCCCATTTTGTAAAAATGTTGGTGTTTGATGGATAGGTGGAAGACGAGGTCATTGATAAAAACGTAAAAACTTGAGCAAGCAATTTCAATACTTTTCTTTCTCCCATTATTTAAATTAATTTCTTTATAAGGACAATTGGGGGACAACACAATGATTGAATACATAATGCATCTTAAGTTATTGCCTTTTGTGAAGTATATGATGAGTGAGTGCTGATATTATGTGGTGGGAGGAGAGTAGACCTGCCACGTTGATGAATTCGATGGTGGAAGACGAATGTTATCTTTTATTGACATGTTGCTTGGTGAAAAGGTGTAAAGGGTGCCAATGATGTGGAGAAGTAAATCATATTTAAGGAGCCATTTATGATTTTTACTAAAGAGGGTCTGACAAGATTGTCCACTTATCAAAAGGATTGTGCACTTAATTGGTGAGCTATAGAGGTTGAAGTTAAGAAGTATCTTGAGCTTCTGAAGGTTTAGTCGTAAAAACGAATTTGAAGAGAGGCCGAACTATAAATCGAACTTATTATACTAAGGATATTTTCGGGAAGTGAAAGTGAGATGAAATGGGGTCTTCAGGCATTATAGTAGTTGAGAAGATGAGTTATTACATTTCCACTGATAGGAAAAGGTGAAGTTAAGTTCAGATAATGATATTATACTGTCACCAATTGGAAGGTGCTTGTTGGCTTGGATGTCACTACAATAAAATAGAGAAACAAATGGGATAAGTTTGCAATAAAATTGACGACTGAATGGTCCTGACAATTGGTTATTGTGATATGAAACTATTGATTGGGGTATTCATGATTTTACCATGTCTAAACACAATGGACTGGTGATGATTTCACTCCTGGAGTCAAAAAGTGCAAATAAAAGTTATAGTGCATCATAGAAATGTTCCATGGATGGTCAGGCTGCTGGAGATTCTGTGGATTGCGAAAAATTTAGGAAGCGCAGTGCGGCTCTATGATATCAACTGATGTTAGTTCTGTGGACTGGGATGCCCTGGGAAATTGTGTTTGAAACTCTTTAAAGGATCTCTTGGTAGGTATATTTCAATGTTCCGTATAGTGTTGATGGACCTGTTGGCTAATGTTGGCTGTCCATGTTTGTTTCTGGTGCTTAGCATTATGATTTTGCTATTTGAGTTTCTCCATAGTTACTATCTTTTATGTTCTACAATTGCTTTAGGTTCTGATCATGGTGTTTCAACAGCGCAATGTGCTTCTGATAGTGCACCACTTGGCATTCCTGCTCTACCTTCTACACAGAGAAATTCAGCTGCACAACTTAAACAAACTACCAGTGAATCATCAAGAGAAGATTCAGATGATGATGAACTTGAGGTTGACACTGGAACGACTGAGAATCTAGATCCTGCTGAAGCTAAACGTGTTAGAAGGTAGCTTCTTTTGTTTTGTTGCTGTTAGTTTCCCTTCATTTAATGACCGTTGACATGTTGTTCTTCAATGATATAAGGATTCTAGTGATCCTTGCCAGTTATTGACGATGCGTTTGGTTTCAGAGTTAAAGTAACTTTGATTTTGATTGTGGAAAAGGACAAATGTTGTATAGTGCGTTGAGTTAAAGTTAAAGTTAAAATTTTTGACTTGGGAAATGTGTATTTTTGTTGTGTAGTGGGTTGAGTTAAAGTTAAAGTTAAAGTTTTTGTGATTTTAATCTTGAAAACAAACGGGCTGAGAATTTTGTATTTATTTTGCAGAGTACTTAGTACGCTGAGTCGGTGGCCCATTCATTGAGTTAGTTGTACAGGATGTGCTTTATATACAGCTAAAACAGTGTTGAGCTCGTCTAAATATGTTACTGTTTTAATGCTTTGATTTAGCCTCATGGGATGACCATCCTTATCTTGAGAGATGGCAAATTATATATTACTTGACCACCCTAGCACATTTTAACATCTGAATATGATACTTTTTACTGAGGATGCATTTGTGCAATCATGTTTTTCCTGAGCTTCCTTAATAGAGCACAATGCATTACTTGTTAGGTCATTCCAAAAACACCATATTGATATTCTACTGTAGTGGCTTTGATTGAATGAATGGGTGAGACCCATGATAATTAAGTGGCAATATTTGATATCTTAGCACTGCACATTTTGTAGAGCTTCTTATATTTTTTAATGAAACAGTCAAATGTTAGCGCATCGAGCATCGCCTGGATCAAGTGTAGCTTATCATTGGAAGACTAAAAAATGTACCATTGCAGTGGCTTCATGACGGTTCATGTTGATACGATATAAGAAATGGAATCAGAATCACATTCCATCATCATCATCAACATCATTATAATTGTCTTTCTTATTTCACATGAAGTCGGTAGAATTGATATGTGAAATAAGACGAAACGTGGTTCAAAGCTCCAGAGAATGAGTTGTAGCTCCTGGATATCTTAACTTGTATTTGCTTACTGATGATTATATCATAGGCAGATGCAGATTTCTGCTAATAATATTTTAAAATGAATTCTGTATTTTTACTGGAATCCAGGATGCAATCAAATCGAGAGTCAGCTAGGCGTTCCAGAAGAAGAAAACAGGAACATATGAATGAACTTGAAACCCAGGTTTTATCATCTTTTTTTAACTTGGAAATAACCACTCCTTTTGCTATTGAAAAGCCTTAACAACAAAGCTATTGTATTGTTAATAGGTGGGCCAGCTGAAGGTCGAGCATACTACATTGCTGAAACGGCTCACTGATGTAAATCAGAAGTATGATGAAGCATCTGTTGACAACAGAATTTTGAAAGCCGATATTGAGACCTTACGGACAAAGGTCTTTCCCCTTGTGTTTTTAATCTCCTTTTTTTTTTTTTTCTCTTGCATATTTTGCTTGGAAGGTTCACAATTGTGCCCCCATGTGGTCCACAATTTGTGTCGTGACTTCTCCATGCACAAATGGCTATCTTCCTGTTTTCTGATTAGAAATTACTTCCAGGTGCTATATCTATGCGAAAAATTAAGAATTGATTCAGCTCATAAAATGGTACTCTAGGGGTATCTAAGGTCTCTCTGTGTTTGCTGAATCTCTAGTTTGATGGAAAAGGAAAGCAAAGGTAAAATTGTAAAAGATTATTCTTCTCTTTGCAGGTGAAGATGGCTGAGGAGACAGTGAAGCGAGTGACAGGAATCCACCCTCTCCTGCTCGCCATGTCAAATATGCCTAACACCAACACCCCATTCATGAGCGGCCCAGTGGATTCATTCCCGATTCCTCCCATGCCAATGCAACCAAATCCCAGCCACCAGATTTTTAACCATGCACCAACCGTGGCTGCTATGAACCCTCAGCCATCAAGATTGGACAGTGGCTTTCATAATAATAGTGCTAACAGGAATCCGCTCCCGCCAGCAGTTGGGGGTAATTTACAGAATGAAGGAGAGGCAAACAATGTGACTCAGATTTCTTCTATGCAGAACATTGCTGGAGCAATGCCGGAGTGGGGCGCAGATCTCCCCAACCCCCGGAAGCATTAGCAATGGAACAGAAGGAAATAAATCCCTTGCTTATGTTCTGACTCGACTGCATCATGTGTCTGTCTGTACACAAATGGGATTTGATTAGCCGTACATGCTTGGTGAGACTGGGTTGAGAGCCTTGCTCTTTGTTTATGTTGTTGCAGGAACATATTTCCTCTTGGCAACAGAGTTTTAGTTGATGGTCTGTTTCGCAGGGGCAGCAGAGGAATCTCGGGTTTTTTTGTATGCCTCAATTCGTCCTGTGGAAGGGTGAAAAGTGCTTCAGTTTTAAGGATCTTTAGTAAATCAATCTATGGTGGGTGATATACAACATTGGGTTTCATCTTTGCCCGAAAAACTTGAGACGAAATATCATCATTTATACAGAACTAGCATGGAATACGTGCGATGTTTGGTGTAAAACATGATCTGGTTTCTTTACGTCATTTTTATTATATAATGTGTTTTAAATTGCTCAGCAGCGTAAATTACATTCTTTTATATACTAATTGGAGTAGGGTTGACCTGCAATACATAATGTTGCGATAAATCTAACAGTGAATACGCAAGTATACGTATCGCCTCAAGTAATATATAGTGAATAAGAGTAACATCCTACATAACTAAGTATTGAAACTATCACAACTAACTTTTATTCAGAAACTATCACAACTATCTTTTATCTAAACGATTATTCCAGAAAAGTGATTAAGACTTAATCTAAGAAGTTAACTCAAGCAACAAAATAAACACGAGTGAAATCAATGGAGACAGGGGCGAAGCAAGATTTTATTTTAGGGGGGCAAACTCATACTTTTGGGGCAAAATTTAAAATTTTCAAAATTCAAGGGGGCAAAATATAAATTTTACATAAAAAAAAACTCATACTTTTGGGGGTAAAACTTAAAAACTCCAAAGTTCGGGGGGGGGGGGGGGGGGAATTGCCCCCTTTGAATATACATTGGCTCCTTGCCCCCCCTGAATTTACATTGGCTCCGCCCCTGAATGGAGATGAATATAGGACTTTCAATTTCCCTAGTATCTTATAAAAAATCGATCACTCTCTCTATTTTAACAAATTCCTGAATTACTAACCTAGGGTTCTATAATCTTTCTACGTTTCTTTCGAGCGCTGCAGAAACGTATTCCTTATATTGAATTAACCACTGTATTCCTAGGCAATTAATAAGCGGGAACCCATTAATTATCAACCCTAATTTGCTACCTAAGGGTTCGAATATATTCCTATCCCTCACACGAATTAGTCAGTTTTCCAACTCAAACTAATCTTAAGTTATCATATCCATGGCTCAATGATAAATATCTCTCTAATAATAACTTCCTCTTAGAACCCTTAAATCTCGAGAAAAATCCCGAAATAAACAAGATAGGGTCGATCTGGACTGATCTGGAGGGCGCACTGAACTTCGATTGATCATATCTTTCTCGTCCAAGCTCTAATTGACCAACCGTTTGAATCCCACGCTCTTAACTCTATGGGCTTTCCATTGATATGCAATTTGCACCATTTAACCCCAGTTTAACCTGTTCAAAATACTTTTGGATTCAAAGACAATTGATTTTAACTTTAATTTTAACTTTAACTTAACACGCTACACAACAAAAATACACATTTTCCAATTCAAAATTTTTAACTTTAACTTTAACTCAACACATTACACAACAAAAACACACGTTTCCCAAGTCAAATTTATAATCACATCTCATTTGTCATTTTCCACTATCAAAATCAAAATCAAAATCAAAATTAAAGTAACTTTAACTCTGAATCCAAACGGCCCATAAAAACTTAGAGGCTGCAAAAATCTCGATACATTAACTAACTCCCAAAATACCTAAAAACACCAAAAAGCACTTAAAACTCTAATATCCTACCAAAAAGCAAATAAATGTTAATTAGACTATGAATCTACTAAAACTAACATAAACTCGATAATCTAACTCCAAATAAACGCATAAAAGGTATCGAATTACTCTATTTTCATAGAGTTAACACACCTAAGCCTAAGATTTGCTAGTCCTCAAGCAAATAAAAAAATAAAACAAAACAGTAACAAAAACAATCAACCAAACTTCTCTTGGCTAGATGCAAATTAAATCAAATGTGAATGATCCTCTTAAAGTCCTCAAGAGTGATTGTACACCACCTAATAGTCTCATTTCCTCATCACCCAACTCAAGATTGAGAATAATGCATTACCATCTTCCATAAATTCTGACAAGAAGTGCAGTTAAAATTTTCATTCATCAAACTCTTTTAAAACTACACTTAAATCTCTCCTTCTTGTAAAGCATTTAAAAATCCCACCCAAACAAAATCAAGAAATAAATCAAGTTTTCCAAGAAAATGAACTTTCAATACAGTACCTCTTTGAAAAGCCAAATATATCAATTTTTCGTATCCTTACCAGGAAATGCATACGCACTCAACACTCAAGTGTTTAGGCTATATATTTGTTAGGCTATATATTTGCACTCAATTCAATTCCATGAAAATTGTACTACCATAGGCTTGCTTTTCTATCTCATCTCCACTACTCAGGTTACATACAAACATGAATTAGAAGGACTTTTTTGATTTGGTTGTAATGTGACTAAGAATCTCAACCAACTATTTGATTGAAATATAAAGGAAAAGAAAGTGGTTGAAACCCGTATAACCAAAATCCCGAGATAAAACCCATAATATAATAATTCTCTTCTCTTCACTCTCAGACACAATGGCTCAATCTCTTTGTCTCTCTTACAAATACTGAATTTTAAACACTCACCACTCTCAAAAACTATCAATTCTCAACTTTGACTAACGACAAATCACAAATCTCAAGTCTCAAGTGCCTAATTCTTTCACTTTTCATGACTTCTTTTCCTCTCTTAATTCATTTTCACAATTTTTTATTCTTTTTCTTTGCTTTTTTTTTTTCAGAAGAAGAGAAGTACTATCGGAATTAAGCTTCCGTTTGAAAATTATTTTCACTGTACATCACTCCGCTCCACTTTACTTTTTCTTTAATTCAACAACACAATCATTACTTTTTCTCTCATTTTTTTCAATTTTTTTTTATCTTAAATATTATTCAATTCAATTTTTTAATACTAAATTCTCTTAACTATTCATTGTATTCATTACTTTTTCACAATTCAACAACACAATCATTTTTTTTATCTTCTTCCTCAACCCCATTATTAAAACCTCACTTAAATATATATATATATATAAATATTTTTTACCAAAATAATTATTTGTCTTTTACCTATTTCAATGGAAAGGGAGTTAAATTTCGAAATTTAACTCTATTACCAAATGGACCTTAGTTTATAATTGGCACCCTTACTCAAATTTCTAATTCACTTTCATCCCAAAAATGAATACGATCACTCACCCCAAAAATCAATAATTCATATATCCCATGGGTCATGAAAAAAGAAATATGAAAATTATAAAGCTCAAAGTGGCTCGCTAAGGAATAAATATGAAATAGGTAGGCTTTTTTGCTCAAACTCAACATAATTGCCTTCGTCTTTTTCATGCATGCATATAAATGTAATCTCAATAGGTATATGAAGCAAGTTCTAGAGTAACAATAAACATGGAATAACCATAAAAAAAAATATATCGATTGATGAAATGATGCATCAATCCCGCAAGTAGGCTCAAAATCTCACCAAGGATATTTTGCTAATATATTGACATGAATAGACCCTCAAATCAAAAATCATATCAAAGACAACTCAAGTGGCAAGTTGAAATGCTTAATCAGTTCATAACCTTTTCGACTTAACTTATTCCTACTCAAAATATGCATTGTTTTAAAATCAATTTAGCTCAAGACATAAAAAAAAATTAAATCTTTTAATTTTTTATATTTTTTAATTTATAAAAATTTTATAAACTCTACTTCATTAATGACGATGGTAAATGCAAGTAAACTCAAACTCAAGTGAAGCTCAAGAAATCATCTAACTACAAGATACGAATACAATCACTGAAATCGTCATTGAATAGGGGCCAATTCACATCGATTTTCGTTAATTTAAGCCAAGATCAGACATTAATATCAAAAACCTAAACAAAATTAGAAACTAGAAACCTAAAATCATGCCCTAAAAATCAGCAAATGACTCCCCGAAACATATTTAAAGCTCATTCAACAGATATTAGGGTATCAAATCACTCAAAAAGTAAAATAGCACCCCCAAACCTAATTCAAATATTGTCCTCAATGTTTTGGCAAAAGTATAAATTCTCCTCTTTTATGAAGTCTATGTTTTCCTCAGTATCTGAGCTTCCATCGTTTATTTGATCGCCACTTAAGCTCGCTTCTTCGCTTGAGGACTCTCTCTTTCAGCTCTTAATAAAGCCATTTGAACATATTTCTTTGCTAAGCCACACATTCATTAAATTCTCGCTTCACTTGCGAATGAACACATTTTTTAATTAGCTTGGGCAAATAGAAAATTTCTTTGAATTCACATTGAGTCATCGCCCTTGACACAGTTTGTATAGGTTCTAGCCATTTAAGTGCTCCAAGGAAATCAACATTTTTCATTGCCCCTTGGAATGATACATCAATTTCATTCTCGGGGCATGTCATTTTGAGTGTTGGACCTGTGTCACTGTCTAGAACACTAATAAAAAAAGCACTCATTAGATTCACTAGAGAGATCTGTAGATTTGAACATACTAAATGTTACCTCCTCGTCATTGACTCTCATAGTTAGTTTGTCCTGTTGAACATCAACGAGAGCACGATCTATAGCTAAAAATGGCTCCCTAGAATAAGTGGGATCTCTTGATCCTCCTCAAAATCAAGTACTATGAAATTAGTAGGGAATATAAATTTATCCATTTTAACAAGTACATCCTCAATAATGCCCTGTCGATAAGTAATAAACCTATCGACTAACTGTAAAGTCACAGATGTAGACTTAACCTCCCCCAAACCTAATTCTCGAAAAATAGATAGCGGTATTAAATTAATGCTAACACCAAGATCACGCAATGCACTACCAAAGAACTGAGAACCAATAGAGCAAGGAATAGTGAAGCTACATGGATCTTTAGCTTAGGAGGTACTTTTCTCTGCAAAATAGCACTACACTCTTATGTTAAAGCAACAGTTTCATACTCACCTAGTCGCCTCTTCTTGGAAAGCACATCCCTCGTAAATTTAGCATAGCTAGGCATTTATTCAAGAGCTTCTGTGAAATGAATATTAATATGTAATTTCTTATAAATATCAAGAAATTTACGAAATTGAGGCTCATCCTTTTATTTACAAGCTCTCTCAGGAAATGGGAGTGGCGGGTAACTCCTCTCTACTCTGGGCATCTCATCATCTTTCCTAACCTTCAAATTTTCAGCACTTTCAATCGGAATATCACTTGGAAGTTGTTTAGGCTCATCTGAAGCTACATCTTTGGACTCGTGTTCTGCTTCTTTGGCCTCTTGTTCTACTTTGTTGTATTGTTCCACATCCAAGTCCTACCCATTCCTCGATGGCACTGCCTTCACATGCTCCCTTGGGTTAATGTCGGTGTCACTGGAAAGCGATCTTGAGGTCTCAACTTTAAAGCTTGAGCAAGTTGTCCAAGCTGAGTAATGTTCTGAATAGATGAAACTTGAGATCCAATTTGATTTTCCATGCTCCGGAGAGATGTGGCATGGTCACGAAGAGATGAGGCGTGTTCCTGCAACATAGCTTCAGTTTTAGTATAGTGTTTCAGCAAAACTTCTTCTAAACCAGACTTTGTCTCTTGAGGTTGCAGGTTAAGCTGCTAAAATCCTAACAATAGATTAACTCTTGCTCCGATAGCTTGTTGATTTGACCAGAAGAAATTAGGGTGGTTCCTCCACCCTAGATTGTATGTAATAGAGTAAGGGTTATTCCTATTATTTTGTCCCACATAATTCACCGATTCCATGGCTAACGGGCAATTTTAGTAATGTGTCCTTCGCAAAACCTGCAAGAAGTAACCACCACTGGCAAAGCTTGAAGCTAGAAGGCATCCATCGTCTTTGCTAGAGTTGATATTTGTGCTATGAGTATTGTTATAGGATCCACGTCGTGAATTTCAGCAACACTCCTTAGTGTAGTTCGATCAACCTGCCAAGAAGAGGAAGAACTTTTGTTAGATAATTTTTCAAGTAAATCAAATGCTCTATTCGTCCTCTTATCAAATATATCTTCTCTTGATGCAGAGTTCAACTGTCGCAGTTAGGCCATTATATAATGTCTTCAAGATAAGTCACTTTTGTAGTCCATGGTGTGGATACTTCCTTTGCAACGGCTTATATCTATCCCAAGCCTCTTGAAGTGTTTCATTATCAAGCTGGCTGAATGATGTGATTTCATTTCTCAGTTGTGATGTTTTGCCTTATGGGAAAAACTTGGTGAGGAACTTATGTGACATCTCTTCCCATGTAATGAGTGAATTTGGAGGAAGAGAATACAACCACACCTCGACATCATCTCTTAGAGAGAATGGAAACAGAAACCCCATTGCACTTCAGCGTGCCACAGATATCCAGGAAACGCTTGATGTGAATATTCGGGTTCTCATTCCATTTGGTCTTTCTCCGAATGTTGAGTTTGCCACCATCATGACGATACTTAGCTTCAACTCAAAGTTGTTGGCCTAGATTGGTGGATATTGAATGCTCGAACGAAATCCTTCAAGCAAGGAACATCATATTCCCTTAAGAACCTCTCTTCCTCAGCATTGCCTTGATTAACTCAGTTTCCTGCATTGGTTGCATTGATGAATTCTCCATCTGCCATAGCTAAATTCTCAGCCTGTGCTCGCCTTTGTTCTTTTATTGATGGACTCACGAACCAGAACGAGATAAGAAATAAGGGTGGATGGTAGAATCAACTAAACTCACTCGATAAGATAACTCGCTAAGAGTAAGAAAAGTCGCTTTGATTCGCCACACTTAAGGATGAACGATAAGAATCGAGGTTTTCGCCACTAAACAATGAACTTGTTCAAATAAGAAAAGAGATGAAACGTTCTAGGCAATTTCATTCAAAATAGTGTTTCTGAGATCTCCTCCTAGCATATATATAGATGGAAGACACCTTCCTTGACTCTAAAATGGAAAATTGATATCTAATCTTCTCCAGATTACTTTCCTAAAATAGAATAATTAAACAATCTGAAATAGGAAACTTAAAACTCCTGACTCAAGCTAATATATGAAATAATATCTAATTAAGAAAAACTATATTATAGCAATATTTTCCTCGTAGCAGCTAGAGCCTTCTAGAATATGGACCATTATTGAAGGAATTTCGTCCAAAAAATGCGTGGGTAATTAAAGAGCCACATGCTCCACTTGTTCAGGCGTTTGACCACCTATTTCCATGCACTTAAATATGGTAATGGGCCTGGGGCGAGTTGCAGCAAACTTCCTGGCCATGGAATGCGTGATAGGACCCGAACTAGATATGGCCTCGTCCTGGACTGCATTCTCGGGCACATCATCCCCTCCGGTTCGGAAGGATTTGCCCTCAAATCTAGATCTTCTTCATCTTCAAAATACGGAGATAGGTACCTCACATTGAAGGTCACTAAAACATTGTAATCATCATGCAACTCAATTTTGTAAGCATTGTTATTAACCTTTTTCTTGACACAAAATGGACCATTAGCCCGCGACATCAGCTTACTCTTTCTCTTACTTGGAAACCTCTCCTTATGAAGGTAAATCCAAACAAGATCACCTGGATTGAAATGAATTTGCTTCCTTCCTTTGTTCGTGCCCTGAGCATATGCTGCATTCTTCTTTTCAATCTGCTTCTTCACTTGCTCATGCAAAGCTTTAATCTGCTCAGTCCGTTTCTTGCCATCCAAACACACTCTTGAACTGGCTGGTAAGGGTGCCAAATCAAGGGGTGTGATAGGATTGAAACCATAAACTACTTTGAAAGCAGTCTTCCCAGTTGAGCTATGCATGCTCCGATTATAAGAGAATTCAACCAGGGCAAGGCAAGTATCCCAATTCTTCAAGTTTTTATATACAGCAGCTCGAAGTAAAAAGGAGCGAGTATGATTTACCACTTCAGTTTGGCCATCAGTTTGGGGATGACAACCCGTGCTAATAGCAATTTAGTGCCAAGCTTCACCCATAAGGTCTTCCAAAAGTAACTCAGGAACTTAAGGTCCCGATCAGACACAATGCTCATAAGAATACCATGCATTCTCACCACTTCTTTGAAGAACAAATCAGCAACATAGGAAGCATCATCAGACTTGTAACATGGAATGAAACGAGCCATCTTAGAGAAGCGATAGACCACTACCAGAATCGAGTCTTTCCCCCTATGAGTCCTTGATAAGTCAAGTATGAAATCCATGCTCAGATCAATCCGTGGCTGGTCTAGTACTGACAGAGGCATATATAGGCCATGGGCAACCTCCTTGCTTTTTGTCTTCTTGGAAGTAATACACCATTCAATAATTCGGTGCACATCCCGTATCATTTTAGGCTAGTAGAAATGCTCCTTGACCATCTCAAGAGTCTTTTTCTCTCCAAAATGGTCGACTAACCCCCCAGCATGGGCCTCTCGCACTAATAACTCACGAACGGATCCGCTCGGAATACAAACCTTGCCAAGCTTATACAAGTATCCATTATGCAGATAATACCCATCAACAGCGCTCTTATCGCAAGCCGAATGAAGCGAAGCAAAATAGGGATCTTCCACATACTGACTTTTAATCAACTCAAACCCCAGCAACTTAACATTCATGAGTGAAATCAATGTATACCTTCGAGATAGGGCATCGGCCTAGACATTAACATTCTCTTGCTTATACTTGATGACATAAGGAAATATCTCCAAGTATTCCACCCATTTAGCATGCCTTCAATTCAGCTTATTATGTCTCTTCAAATACTTCAGGGACTCGCGGTCGGTGTAAATGACAAACTCCTTGGGGAGTAAGTAGTGCTCCCACGTTTCAAGAGCACGGATCAGAGCATAAAACTCCTTATCGTACGTCGAGTAGTTCAGACTCGCACCACTTAGCTTCTCACTGAAATAAGCTATTGGGCATTTGTCTTACATAAGAACAGCTCCAATCCCAACTCCCGAAGCATCACATTCGATCTCAAACGTTTTAGAAAAATCAGGTAGGGCTAAGATAGTAGCTGCACACAGCTTCTCCTTGATGATCTCAAAACTTCGTTGGGCTTATTCACTCCACTTGAACTCGATACCCTTCTTCATATATTCAGTTAATAGAGCAAGTATAGTGCCAAAATTCTTCACAAATCTCCTATAAAAGGATGCCAAGCCATGGAAACTCCTAACCTTGGATACAGTAATGGAAGTGGACCATTCCTGAATGGCCTTGACTTTTTCTTCATCAACCTCGACACCCTGCTGAGAGATAACAAAGCCAAGAAAGACGACTTTGTCCTGGCAGATTCGACACTTCTTCATATTGCCATATAACTTCTCTCGTCTCATAATTTCGAAAACTCTCTGATAAGCTCACGAACCAGAACTTGATAAGAAAGAAGGGTGGAGGGTAGAACCAATTAAACTCATCAATAAGATAACTCGCCACGAGTAAGAAAAGTCGTTTTGATTCGCCACGCTCATGGATGAACGATAAGAATCGGGGTTTTCGCCACTAAATAAGGAACTTGTTTAAATAAGAAGAGAGATGAAACGCTCTAAGTAATTTCATTCAAAAATATTCATTCATAGTCTGTTATCTTCTCTTATAATGGTGCATATTTATATAGAAAGAAGACACCCCCACTGACTCTAAAATAGGAAACTGATATCTAATCTCCACTAGATTACTTTCCTAAAAAAAAGTAAGGTAATAATCTGAAATATGAAACTTAAGACTACTGACTCAAGCTAATATAGGAAATAATATCTAATTAAGAGAAACTATATTATAGCAATATATGAAACTTAATATTTAATTAAGCTAAATTATGGTTCCAGAGTCTTCTAGAACGCGTGTGGTACTGAAAATTCGAATACATGTTGGGCTGCAATTTGAAGCACATCATCCCCTCTCAATTGGAAAAAGACGCGTCCTCGAGTCTTCTTCGATCTTCTCCTGGTCTTCATGTGTGCGTTTCGGTTCTTTTTAGCTTGCCACTTAATGACCAACTTTTCTGTACGAACTCTCTATTGTAATTCCTCATAGATCAGATTCTTTGTTCTTCCTCGCCAATCAACTCTCTGGCTGGATTGCCCCTTCCTCAGCGGAGTCATGTGCGTTGCAGGTAGCTCAGGTTTCACTTGATGAAACACCATCAATAGATCTTCAATAGCAAATTCTTCCTGAAGTTCCTCTTGGGCTGAGTTTAAAATGGGTTCCTTCAGTACCTTCGGAATGTTCTCCAAGCACTCCCGCTGTTCTTCTAACTTTGATTCCAAACTCACAACTTGCTAAACCTTGAGCTTCTCACCCTCATCAGCATATTCCACTTTCTCCTTACTCGTAACTCCACAAACATCTTCAACGGCCTCTTCAACTTCACTTTCGATAGCGTGAGGGTTCTAGATGGTCACCTCTCACCAATTGGGGAATTCGGAGGTAAAGTGTCCGAATCCATGAAATTCAAGGCACTTAATGTCTCGGCACTGAACAGGGGGTTGTGGATCGACCTCCTGCTTTTTCACCTTGGCCGACTCAGCTTGAGACTTGAGCAAGCCCTCAACTTCTTTTCGTGGCTCGTTCCACCTTGAGGCTGACCCTTGGGGTGTGGATCTAGCAATCACCGACTTCAGGTTGAACACTCTTGGCGTAGTTAGTTGGCCATGTTTCCGCTACCTTCGTACCTTAATGGCCAGCTTTATCACATCCTCTAGGGACACAAAAGGCTGCCATTCAATCATACCCGCAATCCCCTTGTTCAGACCTCCTAAGAAACGCGCAATGGTGGTTTCTTGAGACTCACGCAGCTCACATCCCATGGTCAACAGCTTGAATTCCTTAACATAATCTTCTACGGACATACCACACTGCCTAATACTTTGCAATTGAAGATAAAGTTGTTGCTTGTAGTACTCAAGCACAAATCTTCTATGCATAAGTCTCTTCATCTTCCACCAACTACGAATCTCATTCTCGCCATCTCTCCTTCGTTATGCTTTTATGTTTTCCCACCAGAGATACGCATAATCGGTGAACTCGAGGACAGCGAGCTGACACTTCTGGGCTTCGGAGTACTCATAGTATTCGAACACCTTATCGACGTGCTGGACCCACTCAGTACTCTTCTAGGGAACTCGTGCCTTTGAATTGCAGAATCTTCAGCTTGAGGTTGTTACCGACACCTCTTTGCTCCCGTCGTGGAGCCAGCTGCTCTTCTTCTTCAGGAAGTTCATCCTCCCGGTCAGCTTCATCGTCCACTTGAACATTCCGTCTAGGAACTCGATGAGCACGTTGTGGAGGAGCACGCGCCAAGGCTATTCGCTCAACAACTTGGGTCAATTGATTGAGCCGTGCAACAAGCTTGTCTTGCCTCTGCTGGAACCCAAGGAACTGCGCTTGGTCGAGTGTGAGTCCCCTCAGAACCTCATAGACGTTTTCCTCATCCATTGCGTTTCTCATAATGATTCCTCACTAAACACTCGTGTTTACACTCCGTCATGTGTTTCAATCGACCAACAAGAAACAGAACCTTCGCTCTGATACCAAATGATAAGCTCACAAACTAGAACTTGATGAGAAAGAAGGGTGGAGGGTAGAACCAACTAAACTCACTCGATAAGATAACTCGCCACGAGTAAGAAAAGTCGTTTTGATTCGTCACGCTCAAGGATGAATGATAAAAATCGGGGTTTTCGCCACTAAACAAGGAACTTGTTTAAATAAGAAAAGAGAATAAATGCTCTAAGCAATTTCATTCAAAAATATTCATTCATAGTCCGTTATATGCTCTTACAATAGGTGCATATTTATATAGAAGGAATACACCCTCCTTGACTCTAAAATAGGAAACTGATATCTAATTTCCTCTAGATTACTTTCCTAAAATAAAGTAAGGTAATAATCTGAAATATGAAACTTAAGACTACTGACTCAAGCTAATATAGGAAATAATATCTAATTAAGAGAAACTATATTATAACAATATAGGAAAAATGGCATGTTTGTTTTGGGAGTTAAAATCACTTTGATTTTAACTTTAACTTTAACTTTAACTCAACACACTACACAATAAAAATACAAATTTCTCAAGTCAAAAATTTTAACTTTAACTTTAACTCAACACACTACACAATTATTTGTCCTTTCCACAATCAAAATCAAAGTTACTTTAACTCTGAAACCAAACGCACCATTAATATCTAATTAAGCTAAATTCTTGTTCCAGAGTCTTCTAGAATGTGTGCATGGTACTGAAAATTTGAATACATGTTGGGCTACAATCTGAAGCACATCACTCTCCCAAGATGCTCAACATGCTCCTCAAGGGTCTTGTTGTAGACCAAAATGTCGTCAAAGTAGACAACAACAAAATGACCAATAAATTCCTGCATGACATGGTTCATCAGTCTCATAAAGGTGTTGGGAGCATTGGACAGTCTGAACGGCATAACCATCCACTCATATAGACCATGCTTGTTCTTGAAGGCTATCTTCCACTCATCTCCCTCCTTCATGCGGATTTGATGATCTCCCTCCTTTAACAATCCCTCCTAATTCCACCATTTTAGTGAAATTGAAAAATAATTGAACGAGTTTGGTGGGATTTAAAACCCCTCCATATCCCTCGCCTTCCCTTAAAAACTAATACCCAAACATGGGATTTGGTCTGCCTCCCTTCCCCACCCCTCCCAATCCCTCAATCCTTAATCATTGATGTAAATTATTACGTTAGGGACGAAATTGACAACATAAAAGGATGAAATTGATATTAAAAAAAAGATTTAACTAACTGAAAATGTATTATTCGGGGACCCAATTGGTGTAAAAAGTAACTGAATGACCAAATGGATGCAAAGTCCATCTCCCAGGGAGAAATACTAAATTTACGATTCTAAGTTTAAATTAAATAATCATAAAATTTCTTATAATTTATTTAAAATAATTTTAGAAAAAGGATAAAAATGGGGGTGGAACCAGTTGACCCGTGACATAGTGAAGTTTCCGAATCGACGCTCGGTCCGAGTTTTAAGACAGCTTTTATCGCTAATTGTTGAAATAAGAAAAAGAGAAGAGGAAAAAGATTAAATAAATTTACTATTTTTTGTTAATTAATAATTTTTCCATCCTATTTTAAAAATATATATACAACTCTGATTTTTTATTTTCAAATTAATTCTTTTTTTCACTAAAAGGATCTTTTTTTAAGGACAAATCAAATGTTCTTTAGTTATACTTCCCAACTAATATATAAGATTTCCATACATATAAGGTGATCGACATTAACATTCGATAAGTAACCCAATTATTGAAACCTATTGCAATAATTCAATCGAATAATACTCAACACCACATAGTTGATGTATTGTCACGGTAAAAGTGTAACAATAACGTTGCTTAATAATATTATATAAATATATATTTAGAATTATACTATAATTTATTCAAGTAGTATTTAATAAAGTTAAATTAGAAAAAAAAGTATTATGTAAATAACCACATCTATCCCAAAATTCAAAAATTCGTGATTGGTTAGATAATTAATATTATGAAAAATAAATAAGAATAAAAATCAAGATTTATTTAATATTAATGTAGATAATACAATTTTGTTGGAAAATTCAATATAATTCTGTTAAAAATTCATAATTTATTAAATACTGTGTAATTAACTTCATATCATTAGAAAATTAAGAAAATACTATATTTTATCTAGATCTTATCGAATGATATTTATTTAAAATAGAAAAAGACAATATTAGTCTGTTTTGGGTTCGGGTGATAACTACAATATTAATTTCAACATCGTAATCTCAGCAATGCAAAAACCATACAGCACTGCACAGAACCACGTTGTGCTGATGTGTGATCCATTATTACTTGCAATACGTATTAAAGTTGTTTTTGTGAAACAAGTAAATATCAGGACAGATAAAGCTGCTGACTAGTGAACGATGGCATCACACTTAGGATGGGTTTTCTCGGCGCGAGTCCCAAAGGGCACCGCAAACTTTTCCAGCTGTGTAGGGTAGGATTGAATTAATTTAATCACAACAATGATCGCTTTCGGGTTATGCTACATCTAAACATGTACCCTCACACAGCTCGTCTGAAAGAAAACTGAGTTCCTCGCCCTCTATATCTGCCCAACTGCAGCCTCGTTTCCTTCCTGGGTGTTTCTGTCTTTGCAGTATATGAATGTAAATATGTATGGGGCATTTGATGTGGACTCATGAGGCATGGGAGATCTTCAGGCAGGCTTTGCCCTTTTAAAAAGGAGAAGCTCGCTGAATAGGAGAAGCAGCCTTCAAAAGGAGATGTCTCAAAGGGAAGCGGCTGTACCATTTCCTTTCTAATCTGACCTTGGTCTCGCAGAGCCACTCTTGTGGTTGTTGAAAAGAGGCAACAGAGATCGAGAACTCGGCTTCCTTCTCCCATAACACCGCCAATAAAGAAGAACTAATGCCCCCATCATCACGATCGGAATCACCCATCTGTTTCAAGTAAAATCAGCACCATATTGAATTTTCATATGCTCCCCCTGTTCTTGTTCTCTTTCCATTTCAACTAGTAATTAAAAATCAGGAAGAAACAACAGAGAGTTATAATGGAAGTTAACCTGTCTAAATCAAGGATTGGGTTGTAAACAAGAGTCTCCCAGGTAGCCACGATAAAATGCCAAATTGGGTTGTAGTAAAGTGTTTCCGCAGACCAAAACATTCTTGTGTATGTCTCTAAGAATATGAACATTATCCATGCTCCTATCTCGATCAAAATGAACTTTATGACGAACCGGCCAATCACCACCATCACAAGCGAGAAAGCCACCAGCCAGTTGAATAGCCTTTGATTGTACTCCTTAATGAAAAGAGATTTTGACTTCCCCATCATCTGCAATTACTCACACTCAAGACAATTAGCAGCAAATAAGGCCAGTACTGGAAGATTATTAAATGAAAGGAATGATCTTGACAGTATAAAGGAAAATGACTATATATCGGATGGGAAATTTCAACACCTGGGGTTAGGTTCGCCAAGGTTTTCGAATGGGACATGTAAGTGGTTATTTATTAATAAGAAATCAATTAATATTATCTTACCTTCATCATGCGCTGTTCATAATTTAGTTTGGAGGGTCCAACACACTCCTGCTCAAAGCTTTGGTTGCATTGAAGAAATCCGGCGTTGAATTTTGCCATGGAAGGAAGTCTAAGAACTTGAAGCTGATCCATTTTGTCCTCACATCTGGTGTACAGTGACTCGCAAAGCTTGGACGACCGGTACTCATTTGCAAGAATAACATTTTTGTAGACCTACACCAATTTTTAACACAGGGAATTGTTAAGTCAAAATGCCCATAATTCAAACACCTGTACATCAATAAAATAAAATAAAATTTATCCAATTTATGGCAAGTTTCCCACGTAACGAGTAAATAGAACTTCTCAAATGCCAAGAATCTAACCATTGTTGCTAACACAAACACTTTAACAAAGGAAAAAAAAACGTGTAGCCTTCTAGCTTTTCTTCTGCACAAGATTGCATTTAACATAACATTTTTGCTTTCAAGATGAAATTAGAAAAAACCAGAAACTGTTCAAGTAAAAAGATAAGTTATATGGTAAATTTTCACTTATCAGAAAGGGCAAATAATCCAAAAAAAAAAAAAGAGCCACTTTTTCTATTTTTTTCCATAAGCAAAACTAGTCAGACATTTAACCATGAGTGTTTAGATTTAAATGGTTTATAGCCAATTTTGTGTCTTATGTTACCTCGTTTGGTTTTGCAATCAAGTTTTTAAAACTTTAACTCTAACTTTAACTCTACTCACTACACAACAAAAATCAACACCACAATTATTACTTTCCTTTTTTTTCAATTTTTTTAGCAATTCTATTCAATTTTTAATACTAAATTCTCTCAATTATCCATTACTTTTTCCACAATTCAACAACACAATCATTACAACCCAATTAAAATTAAAACTCAACTCTAGTTAACTCTAAAACCAAACACATCCATTTTTTGTTTGCTTTTAGTTAAAATTTATAATGCCTTGTATTTTTTTTCTGATAAGGGAAAAAAAAGCATTATAATGCTTTATATTTCAAAATTTTTGAAAAATAAAATTGAAGAATAAACGGGAGGGAGGGGTAATGGTGGAGCCCACGCTTGGCCACCAATGCCTAGCAAGTTTGACAACGGCTTCTGCGGGCCCACACCGCCCCCTCTACCTCTCCTCCTATCATAGCAAGAAGAGTGAGTAACAGAGTAGTTCTAGCCATAAGCAATACAATTTTGAAAGCCCATATGTAGATTTCTAACTATTCATCTTTTTTGAATAAAACATAAAAGGAAGCGAAGTACATTTTTCCCCCCTGAAATTTTGCCCTCTTAGAAAATGGAAAAAAGGTGAGAAGCAACAAGAGATGCGGAAGGACTGTGATTCTGGTTGCTGAGGAAAAAAGAAAAGAAAGAGGAACAAAAGAAACAAAGGATCCTAGGAGCAAATTCAACATACAGGAAATTCGTTCTTGTATTTATGGTTTATCATCGGTCATGAATCATAATTTTCTCCCTCTCTCATTCTCTACATATATTTATGTATCTAATATATCTTATTCACGATCAACTAACACAATGGCATATCAAATCCCAATGACTAGGTAAACCAAAGGGTTTTGCATCGATAAGAATTTAGTCCAAAAGCCAAAAAGTCATACCTTGTCTATTTCTTCTTCCAGCTGCATAGCTGATCTCTTAGCATGGTGCCGCCCAAAGTGTTGCTCATCAAATGCTTTCATGGCTGACTCTCTGGATCTCTCGTGGTTTTCTTGTAAAGAATTCTCAGGAAGCGGTAATTTCACTCTTGATATCAATTCACTGTACAGCTTAAGGCATCGTTCAAGGATGCCCTTATTGAAAACCTCAACAAGGGAGCCTGTCGATGGAATTTCTCCCTTATTCAAGGCTTCTAGTATCTGAAAACAGAATCAACGCAATCCAACGCTTTAAGAGAAACTCGCACAATTTCTTCTTATGTTCCTTTAAATTTTACACGATATACAACTTAAGAGATGACCGTCTTATTACGAGTATGGCTCCTAAGAGTCCTTCTATAGATAAAATTTTGAAGGTGCATCTGAGGAAAAAAATTCCGAGTGACAAACATTACCGACTATATTTAATTTTCTTTTTTGTAGAAGACCACATGTCTTAGTTTTTAGACGAAACCCACGAAGATATAGCGTCTGAGATTAAGAACATGTAAAGTACAGGTAAGTTACAGCATCACGAAGACAATTAAGTTTCTTAATTATACTTTTAAATCATTCATGGACATGCCATGTTTACTCAGGGTTTTCCTCCATGATTTTAAAAAGGTCTGTTTTTCTCTCAATATGAATTTCCCATAAAGAATATCAGGATAATTCAACAAGGGCATCAACTATCTTTTGCTTCTTATCTGGAATCTTGACCCATTAACGGTCATGCTATCACTGGTGCAACTCATTTCAAATGCATAAATAGAGGTGAGGGGCAGTTTAAAATTTCAGCTCATACGTTCCATGCAGAGGAAGTGCCACACAAAGAAATAGATTGAGCTTCTTGCAAAAGCAATTGGCTTGGTCTTCATAACTCATGATATGGAGTGCGTTTGGATTTAGAGTAGAGTTGAGTTGAGTTTTGGTTTTAATTAGTTTGTAATGATTGTATTGTTGAATTTTGAGAAAAAGTGTGAAAAAGTAATGAGTAGTTGAGAGAAAATAATGATTAAGTAATGATTGTGTCATTGAATTGTGAAAAAGTAATGAATAGTTGAGAGAATTTAATATTAAAAATTGAATTGAATGATTAAAAAAATTTAAAAATTAAAAAAAGTAACGATTGTGTTGTTGAATTGAAGATAAGTGAAGTTGAGTTGAAAAATTTTTATAAAACAAACACACCCTTGATGTCTAATTAGATTGAGACCACAATGGGTTGAAGAACAGAGGTTACCTGCTCAAGAAAACTAACAAACTCCTTCCCATTCAGTGTTTTACCCTGCACAATCTTTGGCAGAATAATGCTGCCAACGAGCTCTTTCAGTTGGTCCCGCTTCATAACATATGCGGGATCGAGCTCATCATCCCTCATGTCACAAAGCTTTGTCCGCTGAAGATGTGGCTGTTGGAAGGTTCATTGACCAATCAATTAATCAAACCACAGAAAATACAGGACACTCTTCAACATATAATTTGTCAACATAGGAAAGGAATTACATGCGCAGAGATATGAACTCTAGCCATCAGAGTTCTATAACTGAGCTTCAACAGTTGTATAGTTAGATCAATAGACCAGGAGGACAGCATGAACCAGGCAGTTCTTTGATTGAACCAGCCGAAAGCGGCCGGTCCTCTAATTAAATGATGAGAAATTACTTTATATTTTATACCATGAATATACCAGGAAATCAGGTCAGGCTCATAATTGACCACTCTCTCAACCTATTAAATCATAAATCATATCCACTGGTTTAATGTCCAGTCCAGTTCTGAGCGCCTAGCTTCCATATGATGAGCATTGACTTGCCCGGTAAAATGCAGGAATTACATAGAATTTATAAAGGGGTAAACAGGTGCAATATCCAGAGATCTTCTTAACGTAACTGCCAGTTGGAAATATATACTAGCCATGCACGAAAGGAAGGCACAATGCAATGACAATTGGCAACACAAAAAAGGTAAACTTACTTGTGGCAAACTAAAAGCTGTGCTATTCTCACCCATCATAGCCAAGGATTCCCGGATCTGATTAACCTGATAGTGCGTACACAAGAAAAATTTTAATCTAACAGTGAAGAAACTAACAAATCAATATCTAGAAGAACAAGGAGGAGAAAGATACTTGATCAAGATTCTTGTCTCCTGCAAGAAACCCAAACAACAAAAGTCAGCTTGAAAACCGTGCATGATCACGCTGAAATTCTAAACATTCAAGTAGGTGAAAACTAACCATTGGTGTTCGGGACACGTCTAAGAGCTTCATTCACCATCTCTTGTACAGATTTGCCCTCTGCAGGAGAGCAACAATGTCATTTGCTTTATTAGCGACAATATGAAGTAGCAAAATTACCCTACTGAGGCAACCAGACTTACGTAGGAAATCACGCTGAATGAGCCATAGAAGCTTGGCAGGTTCAAAGGCAACATCTTGCCCCTACACAAAAAGCCAAAAATACAATTTATCCCATTTCACTGAGAAAGGAAACAAACGCAAGACTAGAGGCGCTGCTGAATTTACCTTGACTCTACAGGTGATGAAATGTTCGCAAATCCAACCAAAGGAAACAAGTCAGTAACAATACAAAAGAGTTCCAGGGAAAATATACTGATAGCTCTAAAAGACATTCTGATTGTTCAAATGAAATAGTTATAGCAGCCAAAGAACCTTCCATAAAATTCTTCAGCAAGTTCAACAGCAAATGAGAGCCGAGATATGTCAGCTTCACGTATCTATAAAAAAATATCAATTAGCATTCAACACAACATATTGGTTAAATACCGGTATCTGCCAATATAAGGCCAGCGATGGAGAACTCTGCTATCATAATTTTTCATTAAAAACAAAGAAAGGGAAAAAAAAATAAAAATAAAAATAAAAAAATAACAATCACGTGTAATTAGTCAAATGACTAAGAACATAGCAAATGTGCCACTAACCGTCTCAGGCAGGTTATAAATAAGGACAGAGCTCAGAACAGTTGCCAGAGCAAAAATCCTGCACAAGCATATAGCAGTCGAGTACAACTGACAAATGTTCAATCTCCACTAATAAACACTTCCTCTCAGGAGAAATACCTGTCATCATATACGTTAGACTTGCCAACGCTTTCGAATCCTTCTGTGTCAAGATAAAAAACTGAAGTTCTTACTCCATTGATGTTTAACTCTACAGGGGTTCCCCAAATCCATATTCCTGCAAAAATTGTAAAAACTTGGTATAGTTGGTGGTATAGATGGGATATTGATGTTTTTCTAGATATGATCCAAGCCATTTTTGATCCATCATATCATTGTCTTCTCTTCTGCTTATGAACATGGTTCACACCATCTTGGTGCAGTTGCTAATAAGACGTCTTAAAAGTTAATACCCTAAAACTATAAATATATATATATATATATAAAATACATACATATATATGCAAAAGTTCAGAATTTCATTTTCAATTACCCTTTGTTTTTGTGTCACGCATGTGCCCAACACCAAATCCTGCAAAGAGTATACAATGTAAGCTAAAAATTTTATCAGCCCTAAAATTTCAATGAAGAATTAATGAATAAACTGATTTTATGGACGCCACACCTTCAGAACAAGATAGGGAGAGGAGCTGGTTAAGCAAAAATGATTTTCCAGAACGATATGGTCCAATCACCTAACGAGACAACAGTTAAATGGGAAGCTTCAATCAAATAAATATTTTAAACAACCTTTCTGATCCGAAAAGAAAGTATAGCTTGACAAAATGCATAGATAAAACAGAGCTAAGAATCCCAAAGATGTCATCTTAAATAACCAAGTTATACAGGTTAAAGAAAGAAAGAGATGATAGAGATTCAACTTTGTCCAAGAAAATGAATCAGCAACTGAACCTCTTTCATTATCCAGTCTCGTGATATTCCCAACATGAGAAACACATTACTTCCAAATTGGATTTCTATTCTCGTCCAATTGATTTCTGCAATTTGAACCCGCATCCTATTGCATAGATCACCCGAACTATAGACTAGGAACATAACGATTGCATAACTATGAAGGATTAGTGTGAGTGGATAGGACCAGCCTTACCTTTGTGGGAAGTCCACATACACAGATTTATTTTATTACTTTTTTTTTCTTTTGGCCACCAAAAAATTTCCTTCTTTTATTTCATCCACCATCCACAACAGTCAGAGAATCAACATTTACAGCATTTACATTATCACTACATGTAAAACGCAGATCATCACTCAGCAAAGCACTCAAAAGGAGATGGGGAGCTTTTCAGCCCAATCCTCACAGCACATCCCCTTTTCTAAACTCGAGGCTACCCAATCAGTGTGTCCACTACTATAATAATTATAATTCTAATTACTTTCGAGGGACCCCTATAGAACCAATGAGGTCTATGGACACCATACAAACAATGTTAATTCCAGACCTTCTAAAGGAGGCCACATGATTGGCCATACTATGTCTAACTTCCTATGTTTAACTTCTATTTTATCACCATACACTTCAAGTTCCAGACCTAATGGAGGCCACATGCTCTGCCATGCCAGGTTTAACTTCTATTTCATTGCCATACACTTCAAGCTCCATTTTTAATATCAATTCAGACTACATCAAGCAGTTGCAGTTCCTTCCAGAATAGAAAGGAAAGTAGTGCACCTAGCTAAGCCTACTATGCATGTTGATTATCCTTGGGAGGGATCACTTCAGTCTGGATAATTCAAACTTTTAGTTGTTAATATACTCCTATTCACGCTCATTACTCAACATTCTCCGAAACTGATGTCCCTCATAAACTAGTTTTCAATCTTTCTTACAGAATCATCTGTTAAAGGTTTCTGAATGCCAAAATGCACCGGTAAAAGCTGAACACTATTTCATTGAAATTTAGAAGGTCAATAGACAATCTTTAGAATCAATGCTTAGGTATCGTAAACTAAGATCTCCACATCCCCCGCCCCAATATTTTTCTTTTTAAAAGATAAATCACAACACACTCACTCTTCAATGAAGTTTTATTTGAAATTCGATGCTGCTTTGTGCTTAGTTTTCCTTTTGCAAACCTCTCATTCCACGGTACTGGCCTACTCAAAGAACACCAACTAAATCTAAATTTCTTTGCTATAAATGAACTTTTAAACTCCACTGAATTAAGTCATCATAAGAATTATAGGTAAAGCTATATATATAATACTAAATATTGAAAGGCATTAAATCCCCCACTTCTCTCTCTTTTAAAGGGGTTAAAGGGGCCAGTCCTCTACTATGACAAAGAATCATCACAGTCAAGATTTAATCTGGATGTAGGAACATAAGCATAAGGCAAAACAGGTTCTTTTAACGGGGTTGGGAGGTTTGGGAGGGCGAGGTTCAGATGACGAAAGGCAGAAGGAATCAACTTAAGTTTCTGAGTTATTGAAAGCCTAAGCTAGCGGATACTCAAATAAGCCCTTGTTGATTCAGAAGCTTTGAGCTTTAGCCACTTCGATTCATTAGACCATCCAATGGACAGTAGGACCATTACTAAGTAATGCCCGAAATTGACCTTGCCTCAAAACACAACACTATGAACCAGCTTGTGAAGATCTCTCTCTTTGACATCACATCCAATCATCTGCACGCTTAGAAAGCCAAAACATGGTTCATTCTTCTAACTTTCACTTGCCAGAAAGCCCTTAATATATTTCTACTTAAAATGATAACCATTAGAGGAAAGTCTTAACATTGTAATTTTTTTACCTTTTAATTTCTCCCTTCCATTTCTCACACTCACTCAGTCTCTCAGAAAACCACGCCTCTCCTTCACTAAATTTTCTTTTCCTCTTGCTAAACTTGATAGTGTAATCTTGAATCCTATTCACAATCTATTCATACTTTCTCTTGCTCTTTAGTATCCATAAATGAAAGTTAATCCAAGCTTTCTCTGTGTGAGTACAGAGAGCCAGTAATTTCACAAGAGCTCCAACCTCAATAGAACATATGAAGTAAAACAAAGATTATTTGTTCAATAAATTCTAAACATAGCAGTCCACGTCTAGTGACATAATGTGACTAGTCATTAGGCTTTCAAAGTAGTCAGCAGATAGAAACCTTTATACAAGGACTAAAAGCTCTAATAGGGATTTTGAACCTGAAACTTACAGCAACAACTGCAATTGGAGTAGTTATCTTTTCAATCACATCTAGACCTTCCCTTGAAAGACGAAGTTTTGTGTGACCAGGATCAGGTTCCACTATCGGAAACCTGGAGCAAGAATACATATGCGTCAGATGAAATACAATAAGTCTTTGACAAGAAAAAGGTATGGTAATTTCAACAAGTTACAAGAAACTGGAAAGGCAAAGTTATGTCACAAATACAAGCATACATAAGTGAAGCATGTCTGCATTAGACTCCAAATCACAGACGAGTAACTTACAATATCTAGTACAGTACAAGAATTTTCTTCTGTCAAAAAAAATCGTGTATCTCCATCACTTGTAGTGATTTGGGCAATTAGCAATAATTTTTCAGTGGACTTCGGAAATCTAATGTAAAAATAAAAATAAGTGCTTTGAATCATTGCTATTTGACT
The DNA here is from genome assembly GCF_007655135.1 of Punica granatum. Taxonomy (NCBI): domain Eukaryota; kingdom Viridiplantae; phylum Streptophyta; class Magnoliopsida; order Myrtales; family Lythraceae; genus Punica; species Punica granatum. The sequence goes on from NC_045132.1 coordinate 13,039,956, forward strand.
TGGACCTGTTCTAAAACCTGTTCCAAAAGAAGGAAGAATAGTAATAACCATGCAAGGTTGTTCATAAGTCCTCTGAGAACTGAATTTGCATTTTAACCATAAAGGTAACTATGATTCGGTGTCTCTTCTCTCTGATCAGAGGAGCTGTTTTCTTTTTACAGCCAAGAGGAAGCTATTTCACTTACTTTTGAGATCATCCCTTTCTCTTACGTAGAAGGGACCTCTTTGGGCATCTTTCTGTACATGTATTCTTTTGCACCTTCTCGGTGTTTATTAATGGATATCTTTTATCACTAAAAAAAAAAAGAAAGAGGAAGCTATTTCACTTCAAGGTGATGGAAATATGTAACTATACAGCCAAAAAATCTTACTTGCAAAGATCTGGAGTTATTGAACGTTCATTTAGATCAACGATATAATGAGAAATTAAGTTCTGCAGTTAAGGAATTTTGGGAGCATGTCGTCCATTTAAAATTTGAGAAAACAATTCACAGACAAAAAATGGATGTTCTTGGATCAATGAATTAGGCCTTTTACTGAAATATACTGCAGCCATAGAGGATTTGATGCTATATAAAGGTACCAAGCAAAAAGATGATGCAAGCAGAAACTAGTCCACCAGTTGAATGTTATCTTCAAATAGAAGTGGCACGCCCTCTCCTGGTTTATGCCTAGGGGCCCCATCATCACATTCCCTCATTCTGACATGTTATTATATCTGGACCCAGGTTTACTCCTAGAGAGCCCATCAACAGCCCACTGCCAATGGGACAGGGTGCAAGTGCATATGTAATGACTTCCAAATGCTCCATTTCGAGAGGGGATCAACCTTATGACCTCTCTGAGTTTATAGTTGAAAGCAAGTTGATCAACCATTTATGCTAACTCTAGGAGATTACTTAGGTATGGGTTTCATTAGTCATCCATCTTCCAAAGGGCAAAATCTCAGAAACTCAATGGTACAATGCCTTTAGAATCCTCTAAGCTACTCTCCTACCATAGTAATTCCTGCTATGAAGACTGCCCATCTTCTGGCAATTCAACAAGAAAGAATCTTTGCTCAGTGCTCAACGAATTTAGGCTGAGGGGCAGGAGGAAAGTGTGATATATTGTAAGTTCAAACAATATGAATGTGGAGGACTGGGAGCCAAAGATAAATGAATTCTACTTACTAAGTCGTAGGAAGTTTATTCCATTAGGCTAACCGATCTCATTCTGGAAGCAATTATGTTTTGTAGTTCTTTGTGTTTTGAGCTCCCCGATTTTATAATGCAATTAGCATCAGGTTCATCTTTCAAACTTTTCCCAACTTGGACCTGGTTTTCTCAATCTAACATTTATATAGATATAAGATTGATTGATTCTGCTTTCCTTAAAATGATTCTACAATTATCGTAATTTTGATCGCCTCATTATGCAAAATTCTTGCTACAGTAGTTGTATTTATTGTGGGCATTGATGCAATCATAATCCTAAGCTTCTCCTGCATAATCCCACTGCTGGGGTTAATATCAAACAGTGTGCAGCTATCATGTCATGAAAGCAGCATTTTAATTTGCTCAATTTGGAAGATTCGCAGCATAAGTAAAAACTGGTTCATAAATAATTTGAATACAAGGGAGCGAGACAACAAGGCAAAAAGTTTAAGACATTCACTATGTTTTCACAAATAAGCTTGCTTCTAGGAGAATCACCTAGTTTTTGAAGAATTATTTCTCCTTGAATGCATACTTTAGTTTCAATCAATAACACCCATGGTTTAACCTATTTAGTGTACAAAGGCACTCTTGTGGCCATAAACAGTGGGACTCGAAAAGCATAGCTTAGCCGGGAATTTTCTCCCAGCTACTACTTATAATAAGATGAACACTCAAGTCATTTTCTTTTCTGTCTTTTCTTATCATTGTACATCCAAGAAATTTCGTCGAGTTTTCCTCATAAACTACATCAAAGAAAGATCATTTACCCAAAGAAGTGTATCACAATGCACATTTCACTGAGGACCCAACCATTACTAGAAGCACCGATGGAACTCTTTACCCATCCAAACATCCTCAGTCAATACAGCTCGAAAGAATGTTTCCTCGGATAATTCCAAATCAAGAAAACTGCAAATCCCCGGGTCATCATCAAGATCATGGCAAATGTACCCAGCAATCCCAACTTCATGCAGCAGCCCAGAGTTAAGAAAGGGGGCAATCTGAACTTACTCTAACAACAACGGCAAAGTGCTAAGCATACATCAGACATACTAAGGGCAGCTGTTGCTAAAGAGTACTTACGCTTGCCGAAGGTCGTCGGATGAGGAAGACCCAGATGCAAAAAGACAGACAGAGATCCAAAGAACCCAAACCCAGCTCCAATTTCCCATCTTTAGTGGCAATAATCAGCGGAGTGGAGGGGTCCTCTCTAAAATGCAAGGCGCCTGCAAGATATGCCGGAAAAGAGGGACATGGGAAATCTGCGACTATGGAGAAATGAAAGAGAAGACGAGAGGTTTGAGAGTCGAGGCTTCGTGGATGTTATGGAGGAGGGAAGGGATAATATAGAGGAGAAGGGGGAGGAGCAGATCTTGAGAGGAAGATCATGGGGATTGGTGAACGTTAGGAGTCGGGAAGGGGAAGGAACAATTTTGAGGGAGGTTTTGAATCTGTCTGGAGTTGCACTTGCAGCTAGGGGGAGGAAAAGGAAGCTCACGGTAAGGTCTTCCTAGATAAGGAGTACTAGATTCTTGCCCCCGTTCAAGGATGTCTCTGTTGCTCGGATTTCTTGCAATGGAGTAGAAGAAATATGAATTTTTTTTTAGGATAAATTGCACTGATGGTCCAAAATATTTTACAAATATTACATGATGGTCCAAAAAGTTTTTTTCGTTATATGATGGTACAAAATGTTTCAAAGTTGTTTCATGATGGTACAAACCGTCAATTGGCCCTGACGCCTTTAATATTTTGCTGACGTGGCGCGTCCTATGTGTCACTTTTGTTATGTGGAACCAATTATAATGCGCCACATCATTTAAGAGAAAATAAAATTTTAAAAAGTCCAAAAAATACAAAAAATAATTAAAAAAATACAAAAAAGAGTAAAAATTTTCAAAAAAATAAAAAAAATATTTTAAAATTTTGAAAATTATTTTTTAAAAATATCAAAAAAAATTAAAATTTTTTTAAAAAATATAAAAAATAATAAAAATTACAAAAAGAGTAAAAATTTAGAAAAAAAATTAAAAAAATTAATTTTGAAAATTTTAAAAATTTTGAAAATTATTTTGAAAAAATTTTTAAAATTTTTAAAATTTTTAAAATTTTTAAAATTTTTAAAATTTTTTAAAATTTTTTAAAATTTTTAAAATTTTTTAAAAAAATTTTATAAAAAAAATTAATATTTAATATTAAAATTATTTTAAATTTTAAATTAAAATTTTAAATTTTTTTAAATTTTTTTTAAAATTTTTTTAAAATTTTTTTAAAATTTAAAATTATTTTTAAAAGTTTTTAAAATTATTTTTAAAATTTTAAAATTTTAAAATATTTCGACCACGTCAGCATCGGCTTGACGGCGTCAAGCTCGAGTTGACGGTTTGTACCATCATGAAACAACTTTGAAACATTTTGTACCATCATGTAACGAAAAAAACTTTTTGGACCATCATGTAACATTTGTAAAACATTTTGGACCACCAGTGCAATTTACCCTTTTTTTAAACCGAAACGTTCAGGTTTCATCCGACTAATTTTTTAGATTCTTTCCATGAATTTATGTGACACACGAAACGGATAAATAAGGCATTAAGCCATGGTGAGTGATTTCAAGAGAACTTGAATTTGAAATGGGTGGATATCGAAGATTCTCCCTTCTACTAGGCCAATTTTAGGTCAGAAACGCGAAATTTTGGATACAAGAGAGGGACACAGTTTTGTACTTATGGGTTAGTGTTTTGGGATTGAGGAAAAATCGATCTTGCCATTTTGGAGATTAGTGCAAAGGAGCCGGAAGGCTATGAAACTCCATATAGTTAGATCCCAAGATGGCATTTGGGTCTTGGCCCTCAAAACCTAGATGATATTTCGTTTGGAAGTGCAATGTCCATTAGATAAGTGTTTATTTTATTAAATTTTAAGTATAAATTGTATTAGGTGAATTCTTTCAAAACCATGATTTGACTCATTTTTACGATTGGAAACATGATTTTCTCCAGCAGATTGATAGATATTTAAAAAAAATTATTTTTGTTTATTCTCTATTTTAAGTATTAATTTAAATTTTAGCAGTTTCAAATTGTTATTTTCCAAATACTTTTGCTTATTTCGAAATCAACACTTATTTTTCGGAAATTATACTTTAATACTTTTGTTTCAATAACAGTACTTTCAAACCAAGTTAAAACCAAAAGGAGGCTCTTGAATGGATCTTTCAAGGTGAAGATTTCGGTTGTGAAGGAGCGGGAGCTGATAAAAATAATTGTTGCACGAACCATAGAAGTAATAAAATAGCAAATAAAGAGTATCGTTTTTACTAAAATTAGCATAATATTTTTGTTCAGAGGATTCAAATTGAGTTTAAGAGAAAATCCATGAAAATTAAAGAAAGCAGTGGAATCAACTTGTTAATAATCAACTAAGCTGGACTATGTTTGGTAGGTCGAATAAGAGGTTGGATGGAATTTCTAAAATCTCAATCGTGTGTTTGATGCCGACCGAATTAGGGTTGGAATTGGAATATACCTGGATATAGTATTAAGTAGCTAATTCCAAGGAACGGGTGGGTAGGGTAGATTGGGGTATGATTATTTAAGAAAATGCATAAATACACTTGTCTTTGTTTGAAATTTTCAAAATGTGCCACTTGGCTTTTTGAAGCTTCGGGAGGTGCGGTGGCCCCCCGATTCCGGCAACCACTGCCTCGGCGAGGTCGCGGACGGTCATAGAGGTTGTCCGCAACCTCGAACACTATGCCCCTCTGACGAGAGAGAGAAGGGGGTCCATTTCCATTGCAGTGGCCCCCTAATTCTAGCGATCACCTTTCGGTTAAGATCGCCAACAACCTCTATGGCCGTCCGCAATCTCACGGGGGCTGTGCAGAAAATTTGACACAAATAAAAAAAAAAGATACAAATGAAAGAATCACCAATGGCTTATGAACTTCGAAGAAGAGAATTTGGGAGAGAGTTGTCAAATTTCAAATTAAATCCACCAAATTTGGAGAAGATTTCTTATGAAAATATTGACCCCCAACTAAAAGTTTAAGAATTACACAAATGAGGTTTCGCAATTTAACATCTTCAGGAGAAAAATATATGGTCAAGGCTGCAGTCAACCAATTCCATCAATAATCCTCAAATCCCATCTGAAGGTTACAAACTCTGCATTTATCGAAGAGTCACTCGCTGAATATAAGAGGATTCAGATCCCTAAAAAAATCGAATGGCCAATCAATCAATTTGAGGTGCTCAATTAGGCCACTGATGATTTGCTTGGAGATTGAGAGGCTGCGCAAGGATGTGAGCAGCAGCAAGTAAAGCCACACCCGGCTGCTGAAGGGCGTGGTCCTCCAATCTCGCAGCGTTTTGTTGGGCCGGTTTCTCTCCTATATGGAGAATAGTGAGTGCGAGTGTTGGAAGTAATCCCACATGGAAAAGTTGAGAGGAAATCCATAGGTTTATAAGAGATAATGGTCTAGTAACCCATTGGCTTAAGCTTTTGCGTTGCGGATGGGCCCGAGTCTCAAGTAAGCCCATGGATTTTTCCCAACAGTGGTATCAGAGCCATTCATCTTTGCAAGAATCCCACTTTCCATTCGAGGTCGAAGCATATCGATATCAAGCTTCATTGGATTAGAGATGTGTTGGAGTCCAAACTGGTGAAGCTAGACAAAGTGCACACCGATGAGAATGGAGCTGATATGATGACAAAACCTCTCGCTAGGGAGAAACTTCATGTTTGCCGAAGTATAGCCGGTATGCTTGAAGCCTCCAAATAGTCGGGAGGGGGAGTTTGTTGGGTATCCCTCCAATTTGGAGGAAGTTGGGCTCAAATTGTATTGGGCTTTTATCGGGCCTTAATAAGCCCAAGAACCCATTTTATTAGGATTTTTGTTTCAGCAAATCAGCTGAGGTATAAATAGCAGCAGAACAGCTGCAGATTGGAGTAGAGCGGCAGAAGTGCAGCAGCATAGCAGCACAAAACCAGGGAAGAGCAGACAGCAGAATTCGAAGAGCAGGGGCAGCGCGCAGCTGGAGATCAAACCTCGATCGGGACATCAAACGAACTCCGATTGGGACGAAATTTTGACAGCAGCTTCACAACACGTGGGGCTAACTTCTGAACGGTCAGAATTTCTATTCGAGCTCTGTAGGTGCTGTTTCAGCTGATTTTGTGAACCACCCGGTGTGGGTGACGAATTTAGTATTTGGGTGATCCAAGAGAGTGTTTCTCTTGAGTTTGGTGATCCAAGGGTTTACCCTTGATGAAAGACATTGTATAACCTTCATAGTGGATCGTTGATTCGGAGTTGGTCCCGTGGTTTTTCCCCACATTGGGTTTTCCACGTAAAATTCTTGGTGTTGTTTTACTTTACTGCTTGTTGGTTGATTTGATTAGTTCCTATCTCGATTACACTAGAAGGGGAGGAAGATTAATCGCTGCGTTATTGTTTGGTTGAGTACATCCCTAACCCCCAACAAGTGGTATCAGAGATTCGGGTTAGAGAAGTTTGAGTTTTTTTCGGTGTTTTCGAGATGGAGGAGTCTACAGGATCCATGTTCAAGTTGAATGCAACCAACTACTCTATATGGAAGTCTCGGATGGAGGATCTTCTATTTTGCAGGGATTTGTACGATCCTATTGAAGGGGATTCCGCGAAACCCAAAGATAAGGATGACAAGGCTTGGGAACGCACAAATCGGAAGACTATTGGTTTGATTCGGCAGTGGATAGACAATAGTATTTATCATCATGTTGCTCAGGAGACAAATGCAAAAGCTTTGTGGGATAAATTGACAAATCTCTATGCGAGGAAGACACCACAAAATAAGGCATTCCTCGTGAAGAAGCTGGTTCATCTTCGTTTCCAGGATGGAGGTGATATGGCTGCGCACATGAGTAATTTCCAGGATATTATTAACCAGTTGACGAACCTGGAGATAATATTACCCGATGAGTTGCAGGCTTGTCTACTTTTAGGGACTCTACCGGATAATTGGGACACACTCGTGGTTGCATTAAGCAATTCTGCGCCAAACGGGAAGCTATCGTTGGCCACGGTGACAGACAGTTTATTTAATGAGGAGACTAGAAGGAAAGGCTCGGGGATTTCCATTCAGTCTGAAGCTTTGGTTACTGAACAACGGGGAAGAAGTCAAAGCAGAAATTTCTCTTCCAAGCATAGTAACTCACGTGGCAAATCGAGGGGTAGATCAAAGTCGAAGACGAGGAAAGTGGTCACTTGCTATCACTGTGGAAAAGAGGGACACTACAAAAGGGAGTGTAGAGCTCTGAAGAAAAATCAGAATGGCAACGGTGAGAGCAAGAAGGAAGAAGGCACTACAGCAGTGGCATGTGATGGAGAGACCTACATCATTTGTGATGAAACTTATGTGAATTTCACATGTCAAGACTCTACCTGGGTTGCAGATACAGGTGCCTCGTTTCATGTCACTCCTCATCGGGATTTCTTCTCATCTTACACTACCGGGGACTATGGTTATGTGAGAATGGGAAATGGACAGTCATGCAAGATTGTCGGTACTGGTGATGTCTGTCTAGAGACCGAGCTTGGCTGCAAGTTGCTTCTGAAGAAGGTGAGGCATGTTCCAGAAATTCGCCTTAACCTAATCTCGACGGGTCAGCTTGATGATGAAGGCTACAGTAACGAATTTAGCAATGGGAGATGGAAGCTCTCCAAGGGTTCGTTGATTGTGGCACGGGGTCAGAAGACCGACACTCTCTACAGGCTGCGTGCCAGACACAATTCCGGTCAAATTAATGTTGCTGAGGATTATCCTATCGAGCTATGGCATAGGAGACTTGGGCATATCAGCGAGAAAGGTATTCAAATTCTTGCTAGAAAGCAGTCTTTGCCCGTTAAAGGTATGCACTTGAGCACTTGTGATCACTGTTTAGCCGGTAAGCAGAGGAGAGTTTCTTTTGTTAGAAGTCGTCCCTCTAGATGCGATCATATACTTGACCTTGTGCATACTGATGTTTGTTTCATGTCGGATAGATCTCTTGGTGGTGCTCTCTATTTTGTGACCTTTATAGATGATCACACCAGGAAGGTTTGGGCTTACCCTATGAGAACTAAAGATCAGGTGACTGAGATTTTCAAGAACTTCCATGTAGCAGTGGAAAGAGAAACAGGCATGAAGCTGAAATGTGTCAGAGCTGATAATGGTGGTGAGTATAGAGGTCCTTTCGAGAACTATTGCAGGACTCACGGTATCAAACTTGAGAAGACGGTACCGAAGACACCACAACAGAACGGGCTTGCAGAGAGGATGAACCGCACAATTGTTGAGAGAGTTCGTTGTATGCTTTCTCAAGCGAAACTGTCTAAGCCTTTCTGGGGCGAGGCAATGAGGTCAGCGGTTGATCTTATTAATCTTACACCGTCAGTTGCACTTGATGGAGATGTACCCCAGCAGGTGTGGACCGGCAAGAAAGTATCATACAAGCATCTCAGAGTATTCGGGTGCAGGGCATCTGTTCACATTCCTCGAGATGAAAGATCAAAACTTGATGCCAAGGCAAAACAGTGCATCTTCTTGGGTTATGCACATGAAGAGTTCGGGTACAGGCTTTGGGACCCTGATAGCAAGAAGATCATCAGGAGCAGGGATGTTGTCTTCTTTGAGGACCAGACAATCGAGGATTTGCAAAGGTTAGAGAAGGCCAGTGTAGGCAATCCTCACGAGATCTCTATTCCTGTACCGGTTGATGTAGAGCATCCAATGGAAGAGGTACCTGGTGAGTATGAAGAAACCACGACTGGGGGTGAGATTCCTCAGGTAAGATGATGATGTGACTACGGATGATACAGGCTCGCAGTTACAGTTAGAGCCTGCAGATCTACCTAGACAATCTGATAGAATAAGACGATCATCTACAAGATATCCGCCTCATGAATATGTGCTACTGACTGACGGGGGAGAACCTGAGTGCTATGATGAAGCTGTGGCACATGAGCACAAGGAGCACTGGTTGAAGGCGATGAATGAGGAGATGAACTCCTTGTCTGAAAATCACACGTATGACCTAGTGAAGCTACCGCAAGGTAAGAGAGCATTGAAGAACAAATGGGTCTACAGGTTGAAGACAGAGAACTCGCGACCTCGATACAAAGCTCGACTGGTAGTGAAAGGTTTCAACCAGAAGAAAGGAGTTGACTTCGAGGAGATCTTCTCGCCCGTTGTCAAGATGTCATCGATCCGAGTTGTTCTCGCACTGGCAGTTAGTCTGAACTTGGAGATCGAACAGCTCGATGTAAAAACAGCTTTCCTGCATGGTGACTTGGAGGAAGAAATATATATGGAGCAGCCTGAAGGATTCCGAGTTAAAGGTAAGGAGCATTTGGTGTGTAGGCTGAGAAAGAGCTTGTATGGGCTTAAGCAAGCACCTCGGCAGTGGTACAAAAAGTTTGACTCTTTCATGTTGAGCCATGGCTACACACGGACAACTTCAGATCATTGTGTGTTCGTGAAACAATTCTCGGATGGTGATTTTATCATTTTACTGTTATATGTGGATGATATGTTGCTTGTCGGTCATGATATGAGCAAGATTGCAGAGTTGAAGAAAGAGCTCAGCAAGTCCTTTGCCATGAAGGATTTGGGACCGGCAAAGCAGATCCTTGGGATGCATATTTCTCGTGACAGATCAAGTGGAAAATTTTGGCTTTCTCAAAAGAAGTACATCGAGAAGATTTTGGATCGGTTCAACATGGGTAATGCTAAACCAGTTTCATCACCACTTGCTTCTCATTTCAAACTTAGCTCGAAGCAATGTCCTACAAGTGAGAAGGAGAAAGAAGAGATGAAGAAAGTTCCTTACTCATCAGCTGTAGGAAGTTTGATGTATGCCATGGTCTGTACAAGACCAGATATCGCTCATTCTGTTGGTGTGGTTAGTCGTTTTCTCTCCAATCCGGGGAAAGAGCATTGGAATGCGGTTAAATGGATTCTGAGGTATCTCAGAGGAACATCCAAGGTGTGTTTACACTTTGGCACTGGTAAGCCGGAGTTAGTGGGCTATACGGATGCGGATATGGCAAGAGATATTGATTCCCGGAAATCCACTTCGGGATACTTGATGACTTTTGCAGGGGGAGCTATCTCATGGCAGTCAAGGCTTCAAAAGTGCATCGCTTTGTCTACAACGGAAGCCGAATACATTGCGGTGACCGAAGGTTGCAAGGAGATGTTGTGGTTGCAAAAGTTTTTGCAGGAGTTGAGAGGAAATCCATAGGTTTATAAGAGATAATGGTCTAGTAACCCATTGGCTTAAGCTTTTGGGTTGCGGATGGGCCCGAGTCTCAAGTAAGCCCATGGATTTTTCCCAACAGTGGTATCAGAGCCCAAGGTAACGATCCTGGGGAAGTGCACACGCTATGCGTGGAAACCCACACCACGCCAAGGCCCGAGTGTGGAACTCGTGGCTAGTGATGGGCCTAACAATTGGTATCCGAGTCCGGAAGTGGAAGCCCGGCTCGAAGTCCTCCATATAGTCGAGAAGGGGGGGAATTGTTGGGCCGGTTTCTCTCCTATATGGAGAATGGTGAGTGCGGGTGTTGGAAGTAATCCCACATGGAAAAGTTGAGAGGAAATCCATAGGTTTATAAGAGATAATGGTCTAGTAACCCATTGGCTTAAGCTTTTGGGTTGCGGATGGGCCCGAGTCTCAAGTAAGCCCATGGATTTTTCCCAACACGTTTAGTCCTCCGATCATTGGTCATATCCCACACTGGCACATAGCCTCTCGCCCTCGGCCTTCCCGTGTTGGAGACAAAAGAAGGATAAATCGATCCTGCAGCTTGGGGTTGGTGTTTGGTGTTCATGTAGATGTTATGGTGCTTGCAGATGGTGGAAGACGCCATTGACGTTTCTTTTGGTTAAGGATGATTCCGTCCAGAGATAATGATGTTCAACAAAATCTAACGGCAGCACTAACAGAAGGACTAAAACAGAAAATCCTCTAAAGGTAAAGGTAAAGGACAAAAGAAATTAAGAAAAGGATAAAAATAGAAAATCACTCAGACTAAAGTTATACTTTTTCCAATAGGTCTGACTTCGCGCATTGCTACGGGAGCAAAAATAGTTTTGATAAATAATATGTTAATCACATCACTTAATGCAATAACTTTCATAGAGTACAAACCCAAGTTATAATGAGAATAATAATTTATCTACAAAATATTTTAGATTTCTTAGAAAAGGATAATAATTCATGTTTGATAAATAGTGTAAAATCTAACATTTCTTCTCGATCATCTCATATTTCTATTTCTAATATTTCTTATTATAAAAGCATGTCCGCATTCATATTAGTATTATTAGTTCACTAATATTCATTATCCCGCAGTTTCACATATATTGTTTAATTTATATATATAATCCGAAAATTCTTATAAATTCTTGTAAGGACACAAATATACTCCAATATTTTCTTAATATTATTCGACCACAAGATATAATTTGTATTTTACTATTACATATAATTTTGTTTATTCTTTTACATTGTTGTTACGTAATAAATCCAATGCTATTTATTTGGGGTAAATGATGTGTCGTTCACTTACTATTCTTCGATCTCACTCACATCATTTTGATAAATCTATACTATAATTTTAGTCATATTATGATAAATCAGATGCTAAGCCTTTGAATGTTGTTAATAATCGCTATCTCAACACTATTAAATTTATATGGTACTGTTTATATTTACGGTGCTAAAAAATGATAGAAATAGGAGGAGCAATATAATTAATAAATCAAATGGAAAAAGTTATTTTTGGTCCTCAACCTTTATCTACTTTTTCATTTTCGTCCTAAATCTATTTCTTCGTTCAATTCTATCCTAAACGTTACATAATTTGTTCGTTTTAGTTTTCCATCAAAAAATACATTTTCATCCAAAATATTTTAAAATATATTTTTTAATTACAAATTAATTTTGAAAATACAAAAAAAACTTAAAAATTAAAAAAAGAAATGGGGATCGAGATATCTCAGTCTGGCGATGATCTTGCGATTATTGGGGGTAGAGGATCCCGCCGACGGCAACACCCCCCCCCCCCCCCCCCCAACATCTCTTGTGGCCTCTATGGTCGTCGGGGACCTTAGGAGGGGTGGCCATGAGACCTCCTCTCCCAAAATCGAGAGATCCCAGCAACTACCAGTGGGACCTCTACCTCCAAAATATTTTTATTTTATTTTTATTGCTTTTTTCTTATTTTTTTTATTTTCAAAATTTTTTTTAATTAAATAATATATTTTAAAAATATTTTGAATGGAAAAATTAAAGTAGGACTAAAACGAACAAATTATGTAACATTTAGGGTAGAATTGAACAAAAAATAGGTTTAAGACAAAAACGAAAAAGTATGTAAAGATTAAGGACCAAAAATGACTCTTTTCCTTAATAAAAAACTCCTACAGAGCGATTATATGGAAGCACCATGTGGAAACTCATTAATGGAGGAGGGGAGGACTAAAATTTCAAATGGAAGTTAGGTGATTTTGAAGCTCCAATGAAATCGTCGCTCGAACTTAGAAACCAAAAGCTGTGTGGTTTCTACGACATCATCAATATCTCTCATTTCTTTACTCGTACGAGTGACCTTTATTTATTTTGTTTGTGTTTTTTAAGAAAAAATAAAGAGAAAAGCTTAAAATTTTGTTAAATGACACCTGCTCTCCTCGATTTGTGGGGGACTAGGTTTAATGTTTTACTATAATATAATTTATATTATATATAAAAGTATCAACCATTTCGTACTGTTTCTAAAACTTTTATAATTCTAAAAATACATTTATTCTTCATGACTATTTTTCTTCTTTTTCATACATCTTGCTTGCACGCTTGCGGTTCCATTCATTTATATGATTTTTATTTGAACACTTTAAAATTTTTTCATTCACAACTCACTTTCAACTTTCGTAGCCATTTGTATTCTATCATATATCATCTCAACCGAGATAGAATTTTAGTGCCGGTACATTTCTTCCCTTTTTCAGACAGATTTTAAGTTTTTTTCATTCGATGCATCATATATTTGAAAAATTATTTCTTCCAAGATAGATTTTTATCGCTTATTTTTAAGAGGTGTTCCCTCGCCAATTCTATCATTCTTTGTGAGAATCGAGGTAGGCCTTCAACGCACATGTCTTCTATATTTTCCAGACTGCCGTTTTTTTACTTTTAGCATAAGTTTTCCAAATCTCACATATGGTTTAAATTTTGCAGTTAAAATATGTGATTTGAATTTTGTTTCAAATTTAGCAAGCCGTCCATCACCATTAAATATTTGATGGAAAAACCTGATGAGATGATGCAGTGTTTCGTGCACACATGGACTTATACTGGGGCGAACAATAGGAAAAAAAAAATTGAATGCTATGTTTTTTCTTTCTTTAATATTTTCCCTTTTCTTTTTTAGGGTACTTTTTAAAGAAAGACAAAACAACTTAGATTTGTTCTAGGTTGACGGAAATCTGCAAGTTGTTCTTTCTTTCATGTTCCCAAATCAGTTCCTTTGTTTCTTCTTCATTCTTTATTCTTCCCCTCTTCTTCCAGATTATTTTCGTGAAGTAGATGCACTCAGGTGATACTTCTGATATTCATCAGACACCAATTAAGTAGAAACCTATTCCCCCAGCAAGAACATCACTGATGTTCTTGGGCATAAGAAATTATTAAAAAAAAAAAAAAGTAAGAAGCCATAGACGGAGACGGAAATGGGTCACGGTTTTCTTCAACGGCGGCCATGATTCAGTGTTGCAGGAACAGCCCTGGTCCGGGAACACCTAGCCTCTTGCATGCACGAGAAGCAATGGTACTTCCCTGTCAGCAGGGATTGGGATTGCATGGCCGTGAGGATGAAGAGAAGGAAGAATAAAGGAGGAATTGATTTGGAGTAGATGAAAGAGAGAATATTTGTCTGTTTGGATTAGGGCTAGAGACGGGGCGGAACCAATGAAAGAGCGAGGGGCAATTGCCCTCCTTAACTTTGAAAATTTTAAATTTGTCTCAAAGTATGCGTTTTTTTTTATGTAAAATTAATACTTTACCTCTTCGAATTTTGAAAATTTTAAATTTTACCTCAAAAGTATAAGTTTACCCCCTTAGATAAAAATCTTGGCTCTGCTCCTAGCTAGAGAGATATGTGTGAACAAAGAAGAAATGGGATTGCGTGGGTATGAAATAAATTTTAGATTTTTCTTTTTAAAAATATCAAAATAAAGGCAAAAAAGGTGATGGATGGCGTGCTAGATTTGAACAAAATTCATCACCTATTTTTACAGAAAAAATTTACATCACGTGCTAAAATTGAGAAAATATCCTAATCACGTGTTTTTTTGGCAATTTATCTTATTTCTTACCATTCAGTGCTTCCCTTTTCCAACGATGTGTTTCTATCAGGATGGATATCCATTGCTCATTCAGCATGCATTGGCTCGAACATCCTATCAATAATTCTTTACTAAAAATTTTGGTTAAAATTAACCAAAATTTTCGATCAAGAAAAAGGTCGTGTTTTCTAGGGGTATCAGTATCACGGATACTAGGGCTCTATTTGGATTGTTGATGTGATTTTAAAATCCTGATTTTAACTCAACCCTAAATTTTTTAAAATTTCAAAACGACCCTCACTTTTTAAAATTTCTCAATTTTGCCCCACCCTTTCTCTCCCCTCCTGAACACTATTCATCGTCTTCCTCTTCAAGCCACATTGTTCATCGTCCCTTCCCGATCCCGATCGAATGGCTTGAAGATCTGCCTCAGCTGCTCCTCCGAGTAGGGAGACTTGTAGGGGCTGAGGAGGATCGAGGGTGCCACGAGGGCCATGAACTCGGAGAACTCCACGGGCCGTTGTTGGTTTTAGGGTTTCTGGGTGAGTGCCTTGAGCTGCTCGGGGCTAGGCTTGAGCTCGACCGATCGGAGGAACGAGCCGAGCTCGAGCTGGGTGAGGCTGCCGTCTCTGTTCTTGTCGAATGAGCGAAAGATCTCGCGGAGCTCCGTGATCTGGTCCTCGTCCAGCTTCACCGATAGAGGGAGAAAGGACATGGGAAGAGCATGAGAGAGAGAGTTGACTGTGGAGAGAGATAGAGCTTGAGGTATTTTTTTAAAATTAAAAATTTATGGGTTATATTTTAATTTTTAAAAATTTAAAATCAAACGAAATTATAATTTAACTTTGAAACCAAACGCCCTCTAGATATACCCGAAATCGGTCTGAACATACCCATTAGGGTAGGACGGGTAGCTCGTACTGAAAATAAGATAGGGTCCGGGTATTAAAATAAAAAAATCAGTAAAAATAGGTTATGGTTCTTGCACATAGGGTACCCAGAATCAAAATCAGAATCGGTATCCATACTCGATAATAATTTTTCTTAGTTATATTCATATATATTTCTCCATTTTACTTTACCCTCTCTCTCTCTCTCTCTCAATGGAAGTCTCGCATTTCTCATTATCGGTAGCTTTGGTTCAACGACCTCGGTGAGTCCTCGATAAAGCTTGATCGTATTACGAATGTTTACTTTTGTGGATAGATTGATGAGACATATTACTCTTTGTCGTAGATGTATTGTGGATTAATTTAAATCTATGTCGACATTCTGTTTTGCGTGATTACAGATTATGGATGAGACATTTTTCATTTTATCTAGCGAGACAAAAAAATTTACAGATTTAAATAGGGTATCCGAAACTTATGCTATAATACATGTTCTAAGTAGGTTCCGGTTCCAAGACTCAATAGGGTAGAGTCCGATTCCAAAATCTTGAAATTTATTCCTTACAGAGTATGGTCCGGATATCGTGAAAAAAATAGAGTATCCGGACCCGAACATCCTAGCGTTTTCTACGTAGATGCAAGGAGGACTTGGAACTTTAGAGCAAAGAAGCACCGTGTGTGAGTGTAAGTATTTTTCTTTTCTTTTTTTCTCTTTTTTTTTTTCCTTTTCCCCATCAGGGCTCTTCGGAGATAAATGGAGCGGAAACGGCGAAGTTTTTATAGGTGAAGTTTGACGAGCTCCTAATTCTTTGTAATTATCTTCTTGCAAAATGATATGTAATTAGTGTCATCTCATGATTCCTTGGAAGATATTGGAAAAAACTGATTCTTTGGAAGATAATAATTTAAAAATAAAAATTCTCCACTTTGTCGTAATATTTTATTTGTTTTCTTCACATTTTAGTTTGATTTATACCATATTTGAACTGGAAAATAGAGATGAACTAGTTTATTATCCTGTGCATTGCAATGGTTCATTTTCACATATTCATATATCATTTCTTATTGTAATTATTTATATTTTGAAACACAAATTTTATGATTAAAAATAATGGAGAAATTTTAGTTATTAATTACAATTTTAAATATTATCTCAACATTTTTCATGAAAAATAAGAATCTGTTAATTATTCTTTGGGCATATGGCAAGTTAATTATTATAACAATATTTTGAAACTATTTATTTCAATTGATATGCATCCTCTTATTTTTGTTTATCAATATAAATTGACATATATTAAGTTTAGTAATAGAATAAAACTTCATTTCTCTCATATTTGAAAACAATATTTATGAGATTCTTATTTCAAAAATTTTATTTATGAATTTAAGCTTTTAGCGTTATATCATAATATGTTTCATTTATAAAACCATAATGTTTTTTAAAATTATATTTTTATTTATAATTTTAAAACATTTTTGTATTATTTTTAAAACAATTATCTGAATTTTAGAAAATATATTGGCTTCTTAACACAATAAAATATTTTTAGTAATTAATTTCAATTTTCATATGATGATTAAATAAGAAAATTATACTAATTTTGCATGGTTCAATATATATTTTGTAACAAACAATCCTAATTAGTAAGCATTATATTATATATTTATTTGAAAGTAAATATATTAAAAAGATTTGTTGTAGATGACATCCTTATAATATATATATACTTTGTTACCAATTTTTTAGAAATGCAAATTTTGTGACATCCTTGTTCAATTTTTATGTTATAATTTGTTCATAAATAATAATAACAATTTTTATTTTACAATAGAAATTATGTTAACGCACAATTAAATAAATGAAATTCACATAATTAAATCAACTCTCTTATTTTTTTTTCACTAATGAGAGATCATTTACTAATATAGGAGTCAATTTTAGTTATATGACCATAAATTTGTAGAATCAGTGATTCATTTTTTTGGGAAATCTTTATGAAAAACTAATTATTTTTATATATATTTTTAAAAGTAAAATGCTTCTTAAGAATCATAAAAATATCAAAAAATAATTTAAAATTTTACACAATAATCTTTGAAAAATAACCTTAGATGAAGTTGAACTATTAACTTATTCAGTATTTTTTTATGTTTCTCTTCCAAATTTGATTTATACATTTTTTCTACTCAATTTCATATATATTAATTCCTTTCAAATGCGAATAGTTTATGTTTTAGTCCTATATATGATCAATTAATCGTTTTTCAATTTAAGTAATTATATAATGATATCGAACTAAATATTATATAATTATATATTAATTATTTTAACCCTACTAACTATGATTATATTTAATGCAAATGGAGTCAATTTTATTATATATGGATATTTCATTTGAGATTAGATTCTTCAATTATCTTACTTCGTAATGATGATGTGTTTAGTGAGGAAGAACAAATAAAATGGTTGTTCTGGCAATTACACCAGTGTGTTACAATGGAATTTTATTTTTTCTGAAACTCCGAACATTAATCGGATGTTGATTTGTTTGAAAGGAAAGATATTTGGAAGGAAATGAAGACGTGGAGGGAGGAAGGGTATTATATTTTCAAATCCTTCCGTTTTGGAATTAAGTTTTGCTTGAATTAAAAAAGGATTATTTTTCTGTTAGTACCCAAATTCTTAGGATATATTTGAGGAAGATAAATTATGTTTATTTCATTCTAATTGTAATTGAGATGTAAGTTGACCTTGCATCACTCATATACTCTGTCCATGATAATTTACAACTTACAAGCTGCACTCTTTATGAAATTTCTTCCCATCCATTGATCATGGCCAGAGGGTTTTCTCTTTCAATACTGGTCAATCCGCGCTATTCAAGGTACTCTTTGTTCTTATTACACAATAAAAAATTTTAAAGTAAGAAAATATGAACGTCTATCTTATTTGAAGTTATTTATGCATCACAATTACATTATTATTTCAATAAAATTATAAAGTGACAAGTCATGAAGATGCACACCACGTGCAATGCACGTGACCTTCTTACTAGTATACATACATATGTATGTATGTATGTATGAAAACTACTTATAAAAACAAACTTCTATAACCAAAGTGAATTGATTCAAACAGTTCGATACTTGTTTTCCTTAAGCAATGTCTCAGATTTCAATTCACGTTGTGAGAATTTTACCCCTTAGTGAGCCGACTTCACTTGACTAAATTAGTTAGAGTCCGTTGGACTTTCAAATATCAAGGTTTACATGAATAAAAGAAAACTTCCGTAATATATGAAAAATTATTACATAAACTGGAAAATGTAAGAATTAAAACTATTCCTATTATAAATAATAAATAAAAATCGAGATTACTTATTAATATTAATGTTCCCCTATACAATATTTTGAATATCTTGATATACATATCCTATACGCACGTAGTCATCTTATAAATATTGATGATATGCCTCGTTGAGTCACATGGAATATCTTATAAAATTAAGTTGGAAAAAATAATATATTTCTAAATATATAGTACTTATTTAATTATTTCAAATATTAGTTTGCATAATTAAAAGTTTACCTGTTTACGTCTATAAAATAAAAATGTCGCCCCAATATATGTTACCTTTTGAATTATATTGAACATATCAATTTACATAATTGAATGTTTGCATTTTTAAGTTGACAAGGTTATCCAAGAATGCATCCCCTGCTATTTTTTATGATCTGGCTGCTTGAGCTGCTACCGAAAGGGTTTATTAATAGATTCACCACGATATATTATAGACATATTTACACATTCCTTTACAAAATGCGTCTATGAACCCAAGGACCATGTGATTTTGATGGTTAAGCCAATACAACATTCACAGCTATTATTACAAAGAAGAATCTCACTGATCACAGGCCGATTTGATATCTCATCCAGTATTCGGCATTCACACAGCCTTGAGCATGCTCTACTTAAGGTCATATGAACTTATCCCATCCCACTGACAGTCACCTGACTCCTTAAATTTTGCGTCGAAGATGATTACAAAGGAAGAGGAGAGAGAACTAAAACAAGACCAGAGAATACTCCACAAAATTACTCAGCAACACACTCTTTCCTAAACAGTTCCAAGATACATACTTAAAAAGAGAGAACAACAGTACTTAACAGGGTCGGGACCCTGCAAATAGAGAGACCTACCTAAGTGAGGTAAGAATACAGCTATAATTCCGACAGTATGTTCGATCCACATCAACCAAAGATCTCCTACTCCCCCTAAACCGCACTCTGCAAAACAGCAGCGTCAATGTCCGGTCTGCTCCATCCTCATGGGTGCAAAATTTGTTGGCTAAACTTTGTTTAGTAATAGCTTCCATAGTAAGCCTGAGGGACTGTAGACACTTGAGGGGTTGCAGCTGCTGCTGCTACTGGTGCTGACACTGCAGCTGGTTGTGCATAACTCTGCTGTTGGGGGTACACCTGAATTAATTGTGAAGATTTTGACCAATCAGTCTTTGATGAATAGTTATAGTTAAATGATACAATAGAAAGTTAGCGTCAATCAGACACGGCACAAGTGACACTTGAATCACGTGGGACGGTAAATAAGGTGACATTCATGTTGATTATTTAACATTAAACTTCTCGAGGAGATAGAACTGATGGCACGAGAACGAACATGATCAAAACATCTGATCGCTTAGAACCAAGCATCTAATACCACTTGTTAATAACAATGCCTTTCATCCACTTCGTTCCATCTTTTCTACAGAGAAAATGGTGATTGTCTGCCAAGTAACCGGAAAATTAGGAGTTAAAAAGAGAATTAAATGTTTCGGTACCTGTGCTGGATAAGTAGTTGGTTGATAATTAGCATATGTGCCAGCTTGTGGTACCGGTGCTGATGTTTGAGGATAAGTTGTCCCATAGCCACCATAGGCAGCCTAAAACGAACAAACAAATACTAGTAACAATAATAACTGGAAAAGATCAAAATGCGATTTACAGCAGCAGTAATAAGAAATATAAGTGACTCAACATAAATAAACTGGGGTCAGACCACAAAATGCAGTTACCCATCAGAACAAAATTTCCAAAAAGCAGTATCAAATTTTCGAATTTTTTGAAAGCTCTATATTTACTAACAGCTTTTATCCTCCATCCTTGCTAATGCTCCCTCACTGGTAACTATATTAGTTTCTTCGATCATTTAAAATTCAGAAAAGGACACCTATGAAAATATCCTGCCAAATGAAAGCTTCATGCATGTAAAATGCTACACGCCATAAACCTGAAGCTGCAGATTAGGGAAAAGTTAAATATATAACTACAGATCAAGTGATTCCATGTAGTTCCTCTATCAGCATATTAACTGACATTCTCATGGTATATTACTGAACCGAGCCAAATAAAATAGTAAGACATCCTAAGACTGATTATTCATCTTGAAAGATATTTGATCCATGATTTCATTACCGCTGGCTGGGTATAACTCGGGTTCCACTGTTGTACTGGTGCTGGGGCAACCGGTGGCCATGCTTGAGGTTGTACCGCATAACCAGCAGTCCACTGATTCTGTGCACTAGGATATGCACCTGCCAGGGATTGCGCTGGTGAAGTAGCAGCAGGATCAGCTTTTGCCAACTTGGACTTGTCGGATGAAAGATCTTCTCCAAGACGTTTTTTCAAGATCGCAGAAGTTCTGTTTATGAATGTCTTTAGATGCCTATCATATGCCTTCTTCACGAACTTGGCATCCCCAACTAAATCCAGAAACTGCAGCATAGATTAACAAGAATATAACTTTCATAAATCAAGATCAAGGAATAAGAAATACAAATAATTTTTTTTGTTTTTTTAAAAGCTTTCACATTGGAAGTGTATAACCATCCATTCCAGTCCCGATTCAACCACAGTTCTATCCTATCGAATATAAAATCTGGGGTTATTATTGGATAAGTATGATATTTCACTAAACTTGTATAGCGATTCACTTTTCTTTGGACCAGAAAAGAATATACACACACACACACACACATATATAGTGTAACTTTAGCATATCTCATCACAAATACACAATTGAGAAAATTTCACCTCCAATAAAATGCTAGATAGTTCCTCTCTTTCAGCCATACTGGCAGAATTGGGGTTATCAGGATTTGGAACAATGAACTTCTCAACTAACGTGTCAACGTACTCAATTCGCTTTGGCAGTGGAAGCATGGTCTCCATGGAAATCATGGCCTGTACAAAAAAAATGCAGAGCTGGCAGCTTAGCTACAGGAAGCCCTTTTAGAAAAGAGTAATCATATAGAGGTACGTAAGAAAGGGCAACCTCTAGGAATGGCTTTGATAATTGGACATGCTCAGGCGCTTCCATCAGAATATTTCTAGCTTTCTCCTCTTTTCCAGGGGCCTAATAACAAAGGAACATAACAATGAACATGCACCTATATATGTATTGAAACATCAAAGTTGACTCATCAAGACACCCATCATCAAATATACAAAGAAGCATAGAAGATTACATATTCTAATAGTGCACATGGCACAAGTAATTTTGCTTCGGAATTATATATGTTCTTTATGCTACAGCATCTGATCTAATAAATCCTAATAAAAAACAAGCATTCCTCAGCCATCTTATCAGTAACAATAGGCAAATCGTATCACTACAGGACCCGCTAAGATGAACAAGAGTCATATTTTGACATACAAGGCCTAGAGCTGCTGCAATCGATAAATACTGCAAAATGTAACCTGTATACACTTTAAAGCATAAAGCGAAACCTGGAATGACAAGAAAAAGCACGCCCAACTGGAACTCTCCGTGCTATGATCTAGTAACTCAAGGAAAAGGCCCAACTAAAGTGCCACCGCTATGTTCTAGTAAGTCGACAAAGTCCCCCAAGCACAATCAAGATTAACTCTCCAATGTTACACCAATCAAAACAATTTTTTACACTCAATATAATTAAAGGGAAAAGAAAAAAACGCCTCAGCCGTCCCAATATTTGAACAATGAAGAGAATGCACTTATAACCAAGGTAAAACTCCCAAAACATATATATTTTTAACAAAATGAAAGGATCAGCTACTCAGTTTGGGAAGAGGATAAAATTTTGACATAAAATTTAGTGAATTCCATCCCTTCAGAAAGGTTCCAATACCTACAAAAAGCATTGCAAGAAAAGAGATGTTGAAAAAAATGGACAAAAACAGTATATCTGGTTCATTCTCCAGGTCAATTATTTAACTTATCCAAATCCTTTTGTTTTCCAAGAGATTACTCCTCTTTTTTCTATTCTTAGGGCGAGTCGTGAACGTACAAATAGCTCCAGCTGCTATTATGCATAACCAAATAAACCCCCCACACACCCCTCCCCCCACAATTCCAGCCAAATCCAATACCTTCCCTTTCCAAGGAACCCCGGGAAAGGAGAAAAAAAATAAAAAAAGGCCCGGGGAGGGTGTTGGGGGGAGGACTCTTCTCCTTCCAATCCCCTAGAAATTTCTAGACATGAGTAGGGCCAGCAGATGCAACAGCATTAACAACAGCACAGTGACAAAACTGCATATGTTATTTTAAATAAAAAGACAAGAGGCATATGGACCCTGTATGCTTATTAGTTGGAAATCGGACGAAGGATTCCCAAATAATATAACATCGACCTGAACATAAATCTAAGAATTCACGCCTAACGTACCATATATAGAAACCGAGCATACTGAGCAAACAACACTGGCAATGTTTGTGAATGTTCCTTTCCCTTTTCAATAGCAATTGCCTGTTCATATATAGACAGTGCATCTTCCAGGTTCCCCTGAAAGAATGAGAGAATACCAAATTAAAAATACTTAAAGATACTCTAAGACCTATATCAATTTAGAGCCACATCAACTTGAACAATCATACAGATCATTACCAGTCTGCGCTCCATATTTGCATGCTTGATAATTGCCTCAAGAAGACCAGGTGAAATTTCTGTATGGACAAGTTCATAAGCAGCTCGGGCACCAGATATATCCCCATTATGTTCCTTGAACCAAGCAGCAAAAAGGTGGATTTCTGGTTGTCTCTGAAAAAAACCATAAAATTGGTAACTTGTAACCATAAATAAGAAATCCAACTGACAAGCAACAAACCAGAAAGAGATGCAAATATCAAAAGCTAATCCAAAGTCCATCCTTTTGATCCATACAATGACACTCAGTAGGACTCTGGACTATCAATAAAACCATTTTCACCTCTTTTCAGCTAAGTCGACAATTATTGCTTACCAAAAAGAACTATTTCTTTTGGTATTACATGACAGAACTTTTGCAGCAAGCAAGGATTGTCAATTTATAGCGATCATCTCTCTCTGCTATCCTATTCAAGCCAAATTCTTATAGAGTTGCTTATTTGGGCATAATCAGAGCCTATTAGAGAGAATCAAAATTAAATTAAAAGAGTATAAGAAGCTATTGAAAATTTCTCAAAGATTCTTCTTACTGCAACTTTCTCTGCTGACAGCTAAAAAGTTAAAGACATTATTCATTTGGATATTCTACTCTCTTCACTAAGAGAGGTCAAACTACTAAAATTAAAAGTATCAAGGATAGACAGACGAGTTCCCTCCACAAGTAATTTTGACTGATGAGAATAACGTATTTAGCAGCTCCAACATAAGTCAATCATCCTATCAATAAAGAAAAGCCAGTCTCATGCAGGAATGCTGGATGGGAATTGAAACTACTTTCATAACTTATGAAAGGGGAAATGGAATACCTTCACAAATACTTGGGTGGCACGCACAAGTGCATTTTCGGCAAGGTCCATGCTTCCACGCATTTCCATGCATTTGACATATCTCATCCAATATTCTGGATAATTGGCACAAGCTATCAGACACCTCTCATACAGCTTCACAACCTGACATCCACAATTATGACACGTAAATTATCTTATCACGACCACCATCCTAAATGAAGGAATAACCCAAAACACGGAGGAGATATGCATAAGAAATACTCTCTTGCTGAACAGAGAGGCCCCTCTAATAGGAAAGGAGGGACCCTCCTTGCCTGACAGACAGATGGTTAGGAAGATAAGTAGATACCTGCATGCATAACATTGGAACTTTAAAAAAAGGGGGAAAACTGAAAGGATCAGAAACCTATGAAGTCCATTGACAAATAAGGGCTTGAAATACTTAGCCTTTAAAGAAACCAAACTGAAGGCCCATGCTTTAGTCTCAGTTCAATATCCCGTTTTAAAAGTAGCTTCATCCAACGGTTTTAGCCAATATAGCACATCAAGCAGCAGGTATTACTAAGCGTAAGTCACTGCAGAAAATAATAGAAAACTAGAAACTACAATCCACCATGATAATCAAATGGATTATCCACCCAGATACCTTGCTGAAGTCATCCTCTTTTTCTATGAAATTGAGATAGTTATGCCAATTTTCAAGTTCTGCAGCATTGAGGGGCTTCACGTGAAAGTACGGTCTCCCAATAGCTGTTTCAAAACCAACGATCTTAGAATCGAACTCTTTAGCTTTCTTATACATCTCTTCTCTAATGGCGATATACTTCTCCAACTCCTCTGCTTCTGTTAAGCCAGCACTTACAGGTTTAGAAGACTGTTCAACAGCATCAGAAGGAACCTCTCCTTCAGTCACATTATCAGAAGCCTCTGACACTAAAGATGCTGCAGCAGCAGCTGCTTCATCAGCAGTTCTAAGTTCAGATAAAGGACGATTTGCAGCCAACTCCTTGAAGCTGCAATACCAAACATACAAGGTTCACATATCTGATGAATCTTATCTGAGCAAGCACAATTACCAATTGTTAAATTAACACTATATCTAATTAAATTATCATCCTAGATAAATGAAGCAGAACGGATAAGCAACAGCAATATCAGCAAACTCAACATTTATGGTACAAGAAACAGAATGTATCAAGATGAGGAATCACCTGCTATAGTATTTATCAAAGTACAGAATGGGTTCTCGAATATCCTTGTGTAGATCATAGCAAGTCGGCTCCATTCCTGGTGTTTATACTCAAATTCTATATATTCATCCCAAAGGGAGTACGACAGGTAATCAGTTCCAACATAGGCTAATCCCCGTTCAAATAACCTGGACCACCACAAGCATGAAGAAACATGAACACGAACATGTTAACCTCTGCAAATAATAATTCTTAAGGAAAAAGCCTGTAGTACTGACACTCAAGAAATTCATTCAAACAGCATATGATGCTTCCAAGCCCTGCATTTACCTTTCCTCCAATAACCATACAATGTTGATGAAATTGAGGAGAGATAATGTCATCTTAGCCCTTAGCAGGATGAATCTTCGCAGCAGCAATTTGCATATTCACGCGCCCCAGAGTTTTGATATTTAACTCAGGACAAGCGTGGGCTACTATAAAAATGATAATTTCTCAACGAGGAAATCAATGGGTAGAGCGATGAGGGAGCGACACAAGAAAATTATTTTACAACTGAATTCTATTAAGGTAGTCGAAAGGTAGAGGTATGCAAATCAAAATGAAAGTGTATCCCTGAAACCTTTTTCTCCATAATTGCGGTATCACTGCTCAAGCGACAGTGGACTGTCAGAGAAAAGAAACCAAGAGCCTCATCTGACTTTAAGGCAAGAAGCAATGCAAGATCAACGGAAACAAAGAAATAAGAGGAAATAATTGGGACAGTTGTTACCTTCTAATAATATCCGGATCTTCATACTTGTTAATAGCAAATCTGCAATAATGCAACCAGATGTCAACAGAATAAGTAACTGCCTGGACAGCATGCTCATAAACCTCCACCGCCTTTTCAGTTGAGCCAGGTGCCTCATGCTCCGCATACTTCTTCCAATAACCATAGCAGAGAGGAAATTCTGCCAAAAAAGCGTCATAGACCCTCCGAATTTTCAAGATGTTTCCCTGCATACAAGGTAATAATTGCCGATGAAACAGAAGAAAAATACAAATACAAATACAAATCTGTAGAAAAAGGCATGGGTAATGCACACAAACCGGGCCAGTCAACCAACAATTTCCCTTTAGAATAAGTATGACTATAGCAATAAACCAACAAAGTTCAAATAATCTCAAGCATTGATATCTATGGGCAATCACACGGAAAACATTGGTAAGCATAACATGAAGTGAGCATGACAGGAAACACTCAAGACAGCAAACCTTCAAGAGAGAGAGAGGAAAAAAAGGCATAACGTATGAAAGCCAAGTTAGTTTCCACTCCGAGGTTTGCAGATGGCTAGTGATTTTCTTATCATAAATCATGAAGAAACCACCCATCCCTCCAGTACAATCAGATGCGGTCTTTACAATGGATTGAAACACTAGCGGTAATTTTACATGGCACAAAGGTCTAAGCCATTGGTTAGGCCAATACTATCAAAATCAATTCATTGACAGACCAATGGCTGATGCAACAAATACCCTAACAGCGAAGACATGTCACACAAAACACATTTTTCAATAATCCTGCAACAAATACCTTAAGGAATGTGACAACATGTGAAAACAATATTCCAAGCACGAGTATTCAATTTAAAACATGACCAACTGATACCTCGGCCACTTTCTCAGTCTCATCGATTAGGGTAACCCAGGCATCAAAATCTAAAGAATTCGCGCCGACGACATTCCATAGTCTTTCCTCTTCAGCAGACATAGCACGCACTGCAGGAATAATAAGCCAAGGAATATTGTTACAAATGACAATCAGCAGGTACCACAATGAGAATCAAAGGGACAAAAGCATACAAAATGGAGTAAAATGACCAAAAAAGAACATGCAAATTCTCCATATAATTCCACCATCTGCCGGTCTCCAGGAATATAAAATACTATAAACCATCAGTGCAGAAGATCACATCATTCAGTAACTTTATCCATAAGAAAGAAAAGTTTAGCTGATTACTGTTGAGCATATAGATCACTAAGCATGTGTTAGTTTCGATTTTAATCAAATAAGTGCTTAAAAGTTAGTTACAAAAAGTTAGTTATAAGGGAAAATGAATGGGAGAAAGAGGAAATATGAGAGATGAGGGTTTAAACTACTTAATCATTAGGCCAAAAACCACTTAATGAGTAA